>NC_084882.1:4077130-4377130 GCF_023558435.1 Drosophila sulfurigaster albostrigata
GAGTAGCGATGGGGTACTTCTTACGCTTGGGTGACAATGTCCTCGGGCACACTTTGCACGCGGTATGCTACGGACTATGGCCTGACTTAAATAGTGACGCGACACTTTTTCCACTTATTTATTCGGGGAGTTTAAACCGCTTATCGAGATTTGTTGCAACTTCTGGCACCTTACTTGCACGATCACTGTTCACGAGTTTCATCAGGGTATTACGCGATTGGTCTGTAAAACTGTCAAACAACCTTTCGAATTTATAAAAAAATTATAAATGCAAGACAATCTTGCAAATTGTAGAATATTCCCATCACTTTCGCCATGTAGAATATTCCCATTTCAAATTGAATAAAGAATCCGAGTTTTTAACTGACCATTTGGTTCGGTCGTCTTTTATTCAATGTCTTTTAGATCTCTTAAACTAAAGCTTGCTGTCAGTGCAGCGGCAAAGCAGCCGTTTTATTTAATATTTTATATATTTAACGTAACAATATGAAAAATGTACAGAGAGAGAGAGAGTTATGCGCGCACATATGTATACATAGCGACGGTCAACCGTGAGAACGCTGACTTAGCCATTTGGGATGTCGCTGTTATCATAGGATCATATATCGTATGCACTTGATTATGTGCAGAGGGCACTTAGCGTTAGCGACAAAGACGCTGCTTGCGTAAACATTCTGTTGGCATAACAACAAAATGTTGCAGCCTTATTTATATGTATGTATACACATATGTACGCATGCTACATCTCCCTCTTTTCAAACAAAAAATTTTTGTTGTATGTATTAAAAAAACGAGAATTATTTTTCCTTTTTTTTTAATTTCCTTTTCTTAAATCCCATTTTTATACCCGCTACCAATAGGGTAGAAGGTTTTTTATGTTTGCACGCAGATCAAGTTTGTTTCAAATTATTGCCACGCCCACTTCCGCCCCGCAAATCAACAAAAATTGAATAACAAGCGTAATTTTAAAGCTAGAGTCGCGAATTTTGGTATATACAAAAATACCTATAGTAGTTGTGATTCCTGTTTGAGATCAGATAAAAATTGTCCAAGTTATTAAAGAAATACAGTACAATTCGGTTATAACGACTCCGCTTAGAGTGTCCGTCCGGTTATTGCGACGAAAACTCGACGACTTGGTTGGTCCCCAGACAAACTTATATGAAAGGGTCTCCGCTTTTAGTGACAAACCGCTTATACCGACGAAATTCTTCAAAATTCAACCGAATATTGCGACGCAAAAAAAATTCTGCGAAATAATCCCAAAAATTTTATGCATCAAACGACGCTGTGAGAAATGTATGTGTTTATCAGTGATCGGCACTCTTGCTTGTGTGCCTAGCAGCGACACGAAGGTTCTTACATTCTCACTACTCTCTTTTAGTCTTAGTTATTTATGAAGCAGAATCGTCAGTGGTGGAAAATTCCGACACTCAACTCAAACCCAGTGTTTAAAAAACTGCAGTCGAAGTAGCAGAAGTCGCAATATTTTTGCTTTTCACTGCTTCGACTGCGAGCGACTTCCGAGAATGAACAGTTTCTTCTGCTTCTGCTTCTGAAAAAATCAGAAGTCGCAGTCGAAGCAAAAGCAGAAAACGATCGCCGACGAAAAGCGAATCAGCAGCAGCAGACGCCGTGTAAAAAATTTTGATTTTGCTTTGCTGCTTCTTTCGCGAAGCAACGCAAGTCGAAGCAGCAGCGACTGCTCGACTTCTGCAAGTCGAAGCAGCAGCGACTGCTCGAAGCAGCAGCGACTGCTCGACTTATGCAAGTCGAAGCAGCAGCGACTGCTCGACTTCTGCAAGTCGCTTCTGCAGCAGCAGCAGTCGCCGTTTGAAAATTTTTGATTTTTCTTTGCTGCTGCTTTCGATTCTGCAAGTCGCTACATGTCACAGTCGCAACTACTGTCGAAACTACTGTCGCGTCTGAATTGTTCTGCTTATACTGTTTGATTCTTGATTCTTGTGCATCAGTGTCAATTGAAGCAAGATCGATACAGGAGCTTAATTGTTTAACTATGGCGCAAAGTAATATTTGGATGTATTTTGAAAATAACGTTGATGAAGGCATAGCTACATGTAAAACATGTAAAAATAAACTCAAAAATAATAGATTTTCAAATTTAAAAACACATTTACTTAATTTACACAAAATAAATTTAAATGCAGCAAGTGTTGAGCAGTTAGAAACTTCGTCGTCGTCAAATTCCTCCATAAAATTAAAAAACACTATTAGAAAAAAAAAAATAAAAATTGAAGTGAATAAAAAACAACTGCTGAGGTCATATATTAGATTGGTGACAGAAGACAGCATTCCTTTCAATGTCTTAAATTCCGAAAATATGCGATATATTCTTGACCCAATTTGTGATGGACTCAAAGCCGCTGACGGGAAAAAAATTACGTTAAATGCATCAAACTGCAAAAAAAACTTTGCAAACAGTGGCAAACAACATAAAAGCGCATATAACCACTGAAGTGGCAAATAAATTATTGTCTCTAAAAATAGACAGTGCCACGCGGCTGACAAGAAACATTTTTGGCATAAGTGCTCAATATATTGGTTCAGCTCAAATAAAATCCCTTATATTAGGCATGGTAGAGCTTAAAGGTGTTGGATCGAGCACAGCCAAAAATCTCGCCGCTGAAGTGCTTAAAGTTCTGAGTAAATATAATATAAACTTAAGCCAAATAGTGTCAATTACATCCGACAATGGTGCCAACATGCTTAAGACAACAAATATATTATCATTTGTTTTTGATGAAAATCTTGCCGAGGACGACCAATATTGTTCAAACGATGAATATTTAAAAATAATTGAAAATATCGAAAAAGTGCCAAACGTGTTAATAGGAAATATTCAAGTTTGCCGTTGTGATGCACATACAGCTCAACTGGTTGCTCTCGATGTCACCAAATCGCCGGATATGTTAAAATACCTATTTAACTGTCGCAACATGACGAAATTTATAAGAAAAACTTCAAATGGATTTCGCGAAATATTCGAGCTGAAACAGCTAAAAATGCCGCAACTAGATTGTCCGACCAGATGGGGATCCACCTACACGATACTAAAGGATTTGTTAGTGGCCAAAGATGAATTAACGGAAATTGAGTCAACTGAAAACAAAATCGAAGAAGACAATTTTGAAGTGGATGCATCGTTGTGGGATTTTATTGAAAACTATTGCTTAATTTTCAGTCCATTGCAGAAAACAATAAAAAAATTTCAAGAAGAGCAACTGCATTATGGAAATTTTTACGCCCAATGTCTTAAATTAAAAATTTGCACTGAAAAAATTGTAAATGATACAACTCACGATATGACAAGAGCGATTGTCGAAAAGATTTTGAGCTCTATTGAAAGGCGATCGAAAATATTATTAAATAATAAATATCTTATTTCGTGTTTGTTTTTGGATCCTCGTTTCCAGCATACACTAACACCACAACAAAAGAATAATGCAGTGAATCATTTAAAATCTATATCGGACAGAATAAATGACATAAATTCTACTGGACAGTTATGCTCAACACCAAATTCGGGCTCACAACAATCTGTGAACCATTTTTTTGATGAAGAAGATGAATTATTAATCGCGTACTTAGAGCAAGGGATCCAAACGGAAGTCAGTAGTACATTCGACGTCTACTCAAAGATTGAGAATCTTCAACTTCCTTTCCAAAGAATCGATGCAGACGTTCTCACATTTTGGAAAGGAAAGCAGTGCACTGACCAGGAGCTATATGCACTAAGTAATGTTTGCTTTGCTGTTCCACCAACTGAGGTACATACATATATAAAAATATTTTAATAAATTAATGTTCACAGATTCATAAATACAAATGTTTTCTAACAGGTGACGATTGAACGAGCATTCTCGACGTTAAGACTTGTACTTACTGATTACCGAAATCGACTAAGTCAGGAAGTACTAGAGAATATACTGCTGGTCAAATTGAATCCAAGCTTTCTGGACTCAGCGATTGACAACTTATCTCTTTTTCAAGATGACAAAGATTTTGAAACTTTATTTTGAATAATGATATACATATATAATGAATAATAATATTTTAAGAAAAAAAATGAATTAAATAAAGAATCAAATTGCCAAATTGTTTAATTTATCAGAATACAGGTGGAGTAAAAATCAGCATAAGCAGCAAAGTAAATATCGACAGCAGTCGCGACTGTGGCATGTAGCGTCTTCCAGAATCGAAAGCAGCAGCAAAGAAAAATAAAAAAATTTTCAAACGGCGACTGCTGCTGCTGGCGACTTGCAGAAGTCGAGCAGTCGCTGCTGCTTCGACTTGCGTTGCTTCACGAAAGCAGCAGCAAAGCAAAATCAAAATTTTTTACACGGCGTCTGCTGCTGCTGATTCGCTTTTCGTCGGCGATCGTTTTCTTCTTTTGCTTCGACTGCGACTTCTGATTTTTTCAGAAGCAGAAGCAGAAGCAAAATCACATGAAATGAAACATGCTGCAGTTTTTTAAACACTGCTCAAACTCATACATTTTTAAGTGCCGGTGCTACTTAGCACTCGCAAACCGAGTAAGAGATGCACACTTACTCAAAATCATGCGAGTACTCCGAGTGTGAGTGATTGTTATATGTACTCAGGCCTTTCTTGCACTTGCCTATTCGGCTCCCGAATATTTTAGGCACTCGTCTTGTAGACACTTGTGTCTTGCCGGTGTTTGTTCTTTGTGAACCCGATGATTTTAGGCACTCGGCTTGTAGACACTTGTGTCTTGCCGGTGGTTGTTCTTCGTGCAACCTATGATACAATTATACATGGTACAATTATATGTTACAAGGTAGTCTCGTCGGCAAAAGCTGGTACCCTAGTAATTGTAACGTGTAACGAAGCTTGTTCGTTTAAGAAGCTGGTGGACTTGTAACGATACGAAAGGCGTACGCGATCGGCTGTTGTCTGGTCGGATGGGTGTGGGCAAAAGAGAAAAAATCCTTTCCGCTACGTGCTTCTGTAGATTAATTACATTATTAATAAATTCGCGTACTTAAGGGAGGGGAAAAAAGGAGAAGAGACATACAAGGACAGTAAACAAAAGAGGTAAAGAGTTCGAAGAAAACTGGACTGCGACTTGGAGCACTTCGACTTGGAGCAATTCTCCTTTACGGTGCACTCATTGGTGCAGACGCCCACCCTACCATGATCCTGCAAAGCCATCGTAAAATATCAATTTAAATAACAGGATCCCTCAGAGAAGCTCCTCGTTACTCAACCCTCCCCATACAAACGCTGCATGGTTCCAAATTTGAAAAATTACTCGCGTATACTAAACATTATAATAAATTTATTTAAATTAAGAAACATAAAGAAAAGGCAACTAAGGCAACAAAAGAAAACATGGACGGAATATGAAATAACGACGTTGAAATATTAAAGCTAATTTAAATCTATTTCATAAATACTTAAAAACTAAATAAATAGATAAATAAAATAAATATGAATTATAGAAATAGATAGCCAATATTTCATACTGAAATTTTTACATGGATCCCTAATTAACAGATAGTTTTTATGCAATATAAAACTATTTAATTAAGATTCCATATCATTATATGGCAATGGACCATCTGCAAATGCCCAGCCCTAAGAAACTTAAGGTTTCTCAGGCGCAGCGAAATGAAGCTGCCAGCAAAACAAAAAAAAATAAACTTCGTTTGGTCTATAAATTTTGCATTCAACAGATGCCCTACAAAAAAAAGCTCTGTAGCGAACAATATGAGAACAAGCTACATAAGTATAAACAAAAAGCTCACTTACATCATCACATGTTGTTATGTTGTTGTGGTTGCAGCTGTGGAGCAAATATTTAAAGCCCTAACCAAAAGCTTTCTACTCAAATGGTGATCTGAGCTTTTACGCCAGATGTTCCATTGTTTTTGTAAACAATTATAAATGTAATTTTAAAATTGCAAAAGTATTTACGAACAAAATATATGTAGGACGACTATGGTAACTAATGAAGTTTATTTACATCTGATACATAGTATATTATACCACGAAATCATATGTAAATTTACTTCACAGTTTTTCTTCCATTCAACATATATATATGAACGCAAACAAGACTTTACATGAACAAAATAGAATACAAAGAAGCACTAATTAAGTGGCAGAAGGCCCAAAATGAACAATGTCGAGATACATATACTAAACAACACAATCATCTATGGTACGGTCATCAGCTTCGGAGACATTTCTTCAGGTGGTCGCACGGTCACTTGCACATATCTGAGGTAATGTTTTGGTCTCTTTGATTTCCCTCTTAGAGACAACTCCCAATGCAATGTGAGGTGGCGGCGGCGCGGTAGCGCTGCAAATCGCTCCTCCTAAATTCTGCCAGATTGCAGCGCTGATTCCCGCTTGCAGCTATCAGCTGATCTGCTGCAGCTTTCGCAGCGGTCGTGCAGAAGCTTTCAAAGCTTTAGTACAAGCTTTGTTCTGCCAACTGTCGAAGCGGAGTGGATGAGCTTTGCTTGGTGGCTTAACTTTGTAAGAACCAACAACATCCAAAAGAACAATATGAAACAATATGCGTGCCGTCTGATTTTGAAAGAAAAATCAGATCATGAATACATGTAAACTTTATATCTGCCGTGTGCAATAGTTACCCTGCCTTTTTGGACGGCACCACAAAAACTCCAAGTTTTGTCTCCGCCTGTTGGCTACTGGCTGCTGACCGAAAAAGGGGTTGTTTTCACACAATTTCTTTATTCGCACTCTGCACTTTTTTATTTAACTGAATATTTATATTTTGTCGTTACGTTAACGACCGTCGCTCTTATTTCTCACTTTATATATATTTTTTTTACCTGGTGCGACTTGTCACGACCAATTCAGAAAATGACTTACCAGATTGCATGACCAGCGCGAACGAGAAAAAAAAAACTGGCTTGTCAATAGGGCGTTAAACTTTGAGGCATTCTTATCTTCCCATTCTTTGACATTCACTGCCTCATCTATCCCGAAAATCTTTTTGCGATGTTGCCAAGCCCCACACACAGATGGCGCCAATAAATTTGTGCCAACAAAATACAATTATCCTAAAAGTTTATACTAACATTAAGCAATTATTATACATTTAACATTTAACTAACAAAAATTGGATTATTAACATATATATACAAACCTTTAATAACTATACTACATTAACTACTTTTTCTACAAAAAGAGCCGTGGCGCTGACGTTTTCCAATAGCAAAAAAAACCTTTGCCTACTTTTAAGCCCAACAAAGAAATTTGCTCGGCCCAAGCGACCACTACAATCCCCCCTGCCAAAATCACACTTTGGGGTCATCACGCCAAAGAGTGATCCGCGCTTGGACGAATTGCTTGCTATCCGACTTATTGTTTTTAAATCTTTAACATGATATTTTAAAATGAATCGCCCTTGGGTATCTCCTAAATCATCATAGCTGTTGCTCAACTTATGCTTCACGCGAGATTTCACAAGTGTTAGAGCTAGATTTGCATTGAAGCCTTTTTCAAAATTATTTTGTTGAAACCTTCGCCTATCAACTTCGGGACCAATTCTAAAATCTACATCTCGACTTCTAAGATTGTACTGTTCTTCTTTTTCTTCGTGCTGCCGTTCTATACTCTGTTGAGCAGTTTTCCTTATTATATCAACGGAATCCGCTCGATGAAAACTAGCTGTACGGTTTACTATAAGTTCTAAATTTCTTAGAAGCGGATAGGTATTGCCATTAAGAATCATGTGTTGTCCAAATGCAACACAATAGGGACTGACATTTTCTGCTGACTGCCTGCTGGACCGTAACGCACACATAAGCTGATCAATCGGTTGATGCTGCCGTTGCCTGGCTGAAGACAATTGCCTATTAGCAGAGTCAACTCTATAGTTTCCAACTTGGGCCGCTGAATTAACTGACAACCTGTGGAAGCCATCTTCGCTCGTTTTCGACAAGACCTACGTATGCTGGGTTAGCGTGGCATCAGCAATACTCTGCTGCAAACTAACCATTGCTGGCACAACTGGTGCTGGATCTGAATTCGACTGAACTAGTTCGGGCATACAAGTCGGTGCAATATTGTTAGAGCCTGGGATTAACAGATCTTGTGCTACTGCCTTGCTTTTGGTCTTTGATAGCGTTTGTTTTTCTGAACTCTGAGCTGCACTTAGTTCTTCTGCCAAACTCATGAATTTGCTTAACGCTGTCTTACAACTTGGGCAAACTTCGTTATTTCCAGTCGCAGTACTGAAACACATCTTATGTGTTATAGTGATTGCAACTCGTTGTTAGAAGTTGAGCTGGATAATCTACTTCTTTTGAGCATACACCACAGAAAGTTTCTCCCGCCATTCTCTGATATAGCAGATTACAATTTCCACTAACGGGTTTGTCCATTTTGAATATTTATAATTTGCTAACTAACCAAAAAAACGTATGAAACACAAAACAATATTAAATAAACAAACAGTAATTGAAATCAAACTCAAAAATATAAACCAATATAACATGAATAAATTTGGAACCATGCAACACTTATCGAAGGAAGAGTTGCTAACTAATAGTCGAACGCAGATATAGAAAACACGAAAATAGAGAATCTGAAAAGTTGCTCCAGATATAGCGGCAAAGTAAGTAGTTGGAAACCACTTACTCGTTCCTAACGAATATCTAGAAAAAAAAAATCCAAATACAGATAGGTTTTGTTGCATCGCTACCACTTACACTCGTATCCACGCAAAAGATAACGACCATGTTCGTGTGTATTGATTAACACAGAATAAAAAAGTAGATGATGAAAAAGAAAATAGGAAATTCGAAAACACAGATAGATTTTGGTTGCATCACTATCACTTACACTCGTATCCACGCATAAGATAACGACCATAACGACTATCACTTACACTCGTATCCACGCATAAGATAACGACCATGTTCGTGTGCAGTGATCAACACAGAAAAAATGGATATTGAAAAAGAAAATAGGAAATTCGAAACATTGTTCCAAATACAGATAGATTTTGGTTGCATCACTACCACTTACACTCGTATCCACGCAGAAGATAACGACCATGCTCGTGTATAGTGATTAACACACAAAAGAAGTATATATTGAAAACAATGAAAACAGGGAGTTCGAAAAAAACATAGTTCCAAATATAGCGGCAAGTTAAGTAGTTCGAAACCACTTACTTGTTCCAAGCGAATATCTAGAAACAATGTCCAACCACCGATAGATTTTGGTTGCCTCACCACCACTTACACTCGTATCCACGCAAAAGATAACGACCATGTTCGCGTGTAGTGATCAACACAGAATCCAAAAGCGGGCGAACTCCATTGTTTACTTTGTATTGACTGCTATGTTTCTGTCTATCGGCAAGTTGCAGTTTTATCCGCAAGAAAACTTGGCTCCAGCTAAGACTTCACATAAGCACCAATACAAAATATTCACAACAAGGAAAAGGAATAGAAATGAATGGGAGGGTATTTCAAATATTGCTTTTTTTCGAAGACAGGCTAGCTAACATACAACAGTACAACAAAACAATTACGCTAACCTGGCCCCACGTTGGGCGCCAAATAATATAATTAAACTGTAACGTGTAACGAAGCTTGTTTGTTTAGGAAGCTGGTGAACTTGTAACGATACGAAAGGCGTACGCGATCGCTACGGCTGTTGTCTGGTCGGATGGGTGTGGGCAAAAAGAGAAAAAATCCTTTCCGCTACGTGCTTCCGTAGATTAATTACATTATTAATAAATTCGCGTACTTAAGGGAGGGGGAAAAAGGGGAAGAGACATACAAGGACAGTAAACAAAAGAGGTAAAGAGTTAGAAGAAAACTGGAGGAAATACAAGTTAAGGATCTACCTTCGACTTGGAGCACTTCTCCTTTACGGTGCACTCATTGGTGCAGACGCCCACCCTACCATGATCCTGCAAAGCCATCGTAAAAAAAATCAATTTAAATAACAGGATCCCTCAGAGAAGCTCCTCGTTACTCAACCCTCCCCATACAAACGCTGCATGGTTCCAAATTTGAAAAGTTACTCGCACATACTAAATATTTATAATAAATTTATTTAAATTAAGAAACATAAAGAAAAGGCAACTAAGGCAACAAAAGAAAACATGGACGGAATATGAAATAACGACGTTGAAATATTAAAGCTAATTTAAATCTATTTCATAAATACTTAAAAACTAAATAAATAGATAAATAAAATAAATTTGAATTATAGAAATAGATAGCCAATATTTCATACTGAAATTTTTACATGGATTGCTAATTAACAGATAGTCTTTATGCAATATAAAACTATTTAATTAAGATTCCATATCATTATATGGCAATGGACCATCTGCAAATGCCCAGCCCTAAGAAACTTAAGGTTTCTCAGGCGCAGCCCTAACCAAAAGCTTTCTACTCAAATGGTGATCTGAGCTTTTACGCCAGATGTTCCATTGTTTTTGTAAACAATTATAAATGTAATTTTAAAATTGCAATTTCATGGCAGAAAACAAAAGTATTTACGAACAAGATATATGTAGGACGACTATTGTTGGCGGGCGAACTAAATTTTCTACTGGGGCTTTGCCAGCGCATTTCCTACTGGGCATTTGTAATCGGTGATTCTCTTTTATGCGTTGGAATTTTACCGTTAGGTTCGCTAGATGTAGGAATTTGAAGGTGTGAGCAGAGCACGAATGTATGTAAAAACATGAAATTATAATGAAATGTACGAAATATAATGAAAATAATAAAGATTTCAGCAAATTTTGATCCACTACAAGTTGTTGTTTTCGAGTAGTGGATTGCTCGAAGTACGAGCAACGGCACACCAACCAAGGCACGGATTCGGTGCCAACATTCTGAAATATTCTTGCTAAGACTCGAATATTTAGTCTTATTTTGGAATATCCGTCGCAATTTGGAATATTCTCGGATTTTGGAGATACATATGTATATTGTGTGTGGAACACTTTGAAAGTTTGCAATTGGAGTCGTGACATAACCTCAACCACGACTATGGCAAATCGGGAGGAATACGTGCCTGGAAAAGAGATGACTAGTGAAGGTCAGCAATTAGATGGAGCTGCTCCTCAAGATCCAATTGGACCTGCCAATGGTTTACGTGAAGTCGTTAATGTGCAGGCAGCTGTCGCGGGTTTTGAGCGCAATGGAGCAGCGAATATAGTTCATCAACTCCTATCCAGCATAAACCGGCAAACACACAAATGTACTTTGATAGTTCGGGATATGGCACGGTGGTCAACAAGCTCCATATGGATTCATCTCGTGGAGTATTGACAATGCCGTATCAAGCGAACACTGCAGCAGCGATGGGTGGTATAATCAATGGATTGCCACAGCCGGGATCAATGGGATTGCCCAGTAATCTTCAACAACCAAATGACATGCACGCTGCCAATTCATTGGCGAGGAGTGGGCCTTTGACGGCCGCTCAAATCAGTGCACGACATGTCATCAGCCGAGATCTACCTACTTTCACTGGAAAGCCTGACGAATGGCTGCTGTTTATTAGCAATTATGAGCAGTCGACGGAAAGATGTGGATTCAGTAACGAGGAAAATCTTATACGCTTACAGAAGTGTCTTAAGGGCCAGGCACTGCAAGCAGTACGCGGAAAATTGATGGTGCCAGATACATACAACAGTGCCTCGATCTGTCAACAAAGAGGAGTCTTCGATCATGTTTCATGGAAAGACGGCGAGTAGCCCTCTCTCTTTTGCTATATCCCGATAACGATCAACGGCAAAACCAAATCTGTGAAAACATTTGCTTTTGCCGATGAAGGAGCTGCTTGTTCTCTAATTGAAAGATCCTAGTCTGACGAGCTCGAGCTAGAAGGACCGGCAACTCAATTGTGCCTGAAATTAACAGGTGATGTTTCTAAGGTTGAAAACAATTCACAATCGTTGAACATCACTGTATCAGCTACGAGTATGGAATCGCAGCGATACACTCTGAAAAGTGTGCGAACAGTGTCTGATCTCGACCTACCAGAGCAAAGCCTCGACCAGCAATTATTGGAGTCTCGGAGTCACCTCTGTACGTTGCCTATAGATCTGTATTCCAACGTACGAGCACGAATCATCATTGGACTCGACAACATTAAGTGGACTATTCCACTGGAGATGCATGAAAGTGAAGACGACGATGTTATTGCAGCACGTTGCAGGTTTGGCTGGGCTGTTTACGGCCGCTCAGCAAAGGAACACTCATCGATTCCACGCCTGTTACATATTTGCCAATGTAGTGGCAGTTTGGATGTTGCACTGAAAGAGTACTTTTCTTTGGAATCACTGGGAATTATCGCTACGATCAATCCATTACGATCCAAAGACGATGAGGGATCGATGCAAATCATGGAAGCAACGACAACGTTCTTGGCAGATGAGAAAAGGTTGCAAACTGGACTACTGTGTAGATTCGATAAAGTGGTGTTGCCTGACTCCTATGAAATGTGTCTTAAGCGACTAAAATGTCTCAAATCAAAAATGTCGAAAGATCCGCAGTTACGCAACTTCATGCTAACGACGATGAAAAACTATAAGGAAAATCGTTACATCAGACGCCTGGATGATAGTGAGTTGGCGCGTAAAGATATAACATGGTTTCTTCCTATCTTTACCGTCACCAACCAACAAGAAGAAGACACGTTTAGTGTGGGACGCCGCAGCGAAGATCCAAGGAGTTTCTCTAAACGACTGCCTGCTAAAAGGTCCTGACACACTTGCATCATTGATGGGCATTCTAATACGCTTCAGAGAACGCCCAATTGCTATTTCGGGAGACATACGCGAAATGTTCCACCAAGTGAGGGTGCGACCAGAGGATCAGGCAGCTCAGAGATTCCTCGGCGTGATGGAAACTCGCAACGGCCACCGGAGGTATATATACGTCATGCAAGTTATGACTTTTGGAGCATCGTGTTCACCTTCCTCGGCGAGTTACGTTTTGAAACGCAATGCTCAACGATATGAAACTGAATATCCCGAGGCCGTAAAAGCCATTTGCGGCAACATTTTCGTCGATGACTGGCTTCAGTCTGTGGACTCAGTAGCTGAGATGACAAAGCTGGCCCAGACTGTAAAACTAATTCATGCTAATGGAGGATTTGACATGCGACACTGGACATTCAATTCTCAAACAGTGGTCTGTGCTCTTGAGAATAGATATGACATGTTGGACAAGCCAATTTGTTACCCAGACGTTGGTCCGGAAAAGGTTCTGGGCATGTGGTGGCAACCTGGAGAAGAGTGTCTAACGTTTATGGTGAAGCCAGATACGATCGCAAAGGCTCTGGATGGTCGGCCAACTAAACGCCGCGCATGATTATGACCCCCTTGGAATTGTTGGATTTTTTTAACATACGCGCAAAAAAACATTCTGCAAAATATATGGAGGAGTGGAGTCGGATGGAATGAGCCGCTTAAAGAAGAAGACGAGGCAGACTGGCGTCGTTGGTTGGATTTGGCGCCAACGTTAAACAATCTGCGTATAGCCCGATGTTTGAAAGGAGTTAGTGCAGCTAGATGTCTGGAAATGCATACATTTGTAGACGCAAGTTTTAATGCATACGCTGCCGTCGTATACATCCGAGCTGAAGTAGACGGTCAAGTTCATTGCAGTCTTGTAACGTCGAAAACAAGAGTTGCTCCATTGAAACCAATTTCGATACCTCGCATGGAACTCATGGCTGCTGTTTTGGGGCTGAGGTTGGCCAGATGTATCGAGTCTGAAATGTCAGTACACGTTGACAAGAAAGTGTTCTGGACAGACTCTAGAGACGTTCTATTCTGGATACGATCGGATGTTCGTAAATTTCACCAATTTGTTGCACTCCGCATTGGCGAAATCTTAGAAGGATCAGATGTGAGTAACTGGAGATGGGTCCCGTCAGCGCAAAATGTGGCCGACAATGGTACCAAATGGACAAGAACGCCTGTCATTAACGAAGCGAATAGGTGGTTCAGAGGGCCTCAATTTCTATATTCGGATGATTCTCAGTGGCCGCACATGAACATTGAGGCGAGCCAACATAGCCATACTATTCTGCAACACGTCGAAGAGCAATTGGAAGCCATGTCACCTTTGAACTGTATCTCACCAGACCCAGAAAGATTCAGCAAGCTGGAGAGGTTGAGAGCCGCACAGTTGCGAGTATTGGATTTCTTGCGATCTATTGTCAAGAAGAGCATGGGATCGGAATTAAAGAAGTTATTATTACTTGAGCGCCCAATCGAGATGGATATCATTCTAATACGAGTGTGCCAGGAAACCGAGTATTTTAGCGAGATGAAATGCTTGAAAACGGGAAGCAGTATTATGGATCGAAAGAGCAAGCTATTCAAATGCTCTCCGTACTTGGACGAGCTGAGCATACTGCGCGTCAAGGGAAGAATCGACCTAATAGAAGGAGTCGAAGTAAACCTAAAGCGACCCATAATCCTACCAAGAAGACATCGATTTACATTTCTGCTGGTTGAGTCGTATCATCGCCGGTACCATCATCTGTACGACGAGATCGTGGTCAATGAACTACGGCAAAAGTTCCTGATATTTGGTCTGAGAGCCTTGGTGAGAGAGGTTTCTCAAATTTGTCCAGCATGCCGAATGAGGCGCGCGCGTCCTAGGCCTCCAGAGATGGGAAGTCTACCTCGTGAGCGTTTGGCGCACCACATGGCGCCGTTCACCTATGCAGGAGTGGATTACTTTGGGCCCATCGACATCATCGTTGGACGACGGCACGAGAAGCGCCGTACACCTGGATATCGCAACGTCTCTGTCAACTGACTCTTTTCTTTGTATTCTAAAGGCATTTATAGCGAGACGTGGTTGCCCGCGACGAATGATGTCCGATAATGGGATCAGCTTCCGAGGTGCGAGTAGAGTTTTAAAAGATGAAGTGGAGCGGATATCGACCAGGGATGTGGAGAGCAAATACCCAGAAATGGAGTTCATGTTCATTCCGCCAGGCTCACCGAACATGGGTGGTGCATAGGAAAGATTGGTACGCTCAACAAAGTCCATTCTAACGGAAATCTTGCCGCCTGGTGGATTGCGAGAAGAAGTGCTTCGTGCTGCGTTGGCTGATGTGGAGGGTATTCTCAACTCACGCCCACTCACATATGTATGTACCACTGGAATCGGCAGACTCAGAAGCGCTTACACCGAACCATTTCCTCTTGGGCCACTCTAGTGGATTTCGTGAACGAGACAGCGAAATTCAAAACGGTGACAAGCTTGCCAAAGGATTCAGAATTTCGAGCCAGTTAGCCGATCAGTTCTGGAAAAGATGGATTCGAGAATATCTACCAACGCTTACGCGTCGTACCAAATGGTTCCATCCGCAGCCAGATTCGATCGCCGTGAATAACATTGTTGTTATCGCAGATGAGAATGGCAAACGAAACAGCTGGCCCAAGGGAGTTGTGGTAGATGTTCACCGATCGAGAGACGGTCAGGTACGGAGTGCCGTAGTGCGCACTCTAGAAGGTATTGTGACACGCCCCGCCGTAAAGCTAGCCAAATTAGATTTGAAAATTGGTAATACACAACGCGAATGCTAGTGAATTACGGGGTGGGGAATGTTGGCGGGCGAACTAAATTTTCTACTGGGGCTTTGCCAGCGCATTTCCTACTGGGCATTTGTAATCGGTGATTCTCTTTTATGCGTTTGAATTTCACCGTTACGTTCGCTAGATGTAGCAATGCAGCTGCAAATTTCGGCAGCGTGATTTACTTTGAATTTGTATTTGAGCCTAAGCAGAGGCAAATAATTGTTAACAATAAAATAGGGATTTGAAGGTGTGCGCAGAGCACGAATGTAAGTAAAAACATGAAATTATAATGAAATGTACGAAATATAATGAAAATAATAAAGATTTCAGCAAATTTTGATACACTACAAGTTGTTGTTTTCGAGTAGTGGATTGCTCGAAGTACGAGCAACGGCACACCAACCAAGGCACGGATCCGGTGCCAACAACTATGGTAACTAATGAAGTTTATTTACATCTGATACATAGTATATTATACCACGAAATCATATGTAAATTTACTTCACAGTTTTCAACAGTATTCAACATATATGTATATGTATATGAACGCAAACAAGACTTTACATGAACAAAATAGAATACAAAGAAGCACTAATTAAGTGGCAGAAGGCCCAAAATGAACAATGTCGAGATACATATACTAAACAACACAATCATCTATGGCACGGTCATCAGCTTCGGAGACATTTCTTCAGGTGGTCGCACGGTCACTTGCACATATCTGAGGTAATGTTGTTGTTCTCTTTGATTTCCCTCTTAGAGACAACTCCCAATGCAATGTGAGGTGGCGGCGGCGCGGTAGCGCTGCAAATCGCTCCTCCTAAATTCTGCCAGATTGCAGCGCTGACTCCCGCTTGCAGCTATCAGCTGATCTGCTGCAGCTTTCGCAGCGGTCGTGCAGAAGCTTTTAAAGCTTTAGTACAAGCTTTGTTCTGCCAACTGTCGAAGCGGAGTGGATGAGCTTTGCTTGGTGGCTTAACTTCGTAAGAACCAACAACATCCAAAAGAACAATATGAAACTGCGTGCCGTCTGATTTTGAAAGAAAAATCAGATCATGAATACATGTAAACTTTATATCTGCCGTGTGCAATAGTTACCCTGCCTTTTTGGACGGCACCACAAAAACTCCAAGTTTTGTCTCCGCCTGTTGGCTACTGGCTGCTGACCGAAAAAGGGGGTGTTTTCACACAATTTCTTTATTCGCACTATGCACTTTTTTTATTTAACTGAATATTTATATTTTGTCGTTACGTTAACGACCGTTGAACTTATTTCTCACTTTATATATATTTTTTTTACCTGGTGCGACTTGTCACGACTAATTCAGAAAATGACTTTCCAGATTGCATGACCAGCGCGAACAAGAAAAAAAACTGGCTTGTCAATAGGGCGTTAAACTTTGAGGCATTCTTATCTTCCCATTCTTTGACATTCACTGCCTCATCTATCGCGAAAATCTTTTTGCGATGTTGCCAAGCCCCACACACAGATGGCGCTAATAAATTTGTGCCAACAAAATACAATTATCCTAAAAGTTTATACTAACATTAAACAATTATTATACATTTAACATTTAACTAACAAAAATTGGATTATTAACATATGGGCATTTCCAAAATCGCGCACGGGTCATTCATACGCGTTCAAAGTAAAAACACGGTAAAAAGGAAACGTTTTTTTTTTCAAATGAAAACCTTAATGTATAGCATTTTATTAGCTCTTTCATTGGTGCAAAGATCGATGTTGGGTATTTTTTCATTTAGAAGATAATTGCAGAAGTCAAGTGATTCGCACGGGACACAAAACGGAAGTGGTTTAAGAGGTTAACCAATTCAAACGCAAATTTCAGCGAATCCAGAAGCAATATTTTAATGGAACTAATTTTAAACTGTTATGCATTGATGCCTCTTTAAAAAGGTTATAATTTTTTTCAAAAACGACTTGTATTTTTTTTTAATTCAATTTTAAGTAAATTTGCACGGGACATCGCGCACGGGACATTTTTTACCGCCACTATTTTTATATTATTGTCATTGCTGGTTTTGAGAAATATTTGAAAAACCCATCGAAAAAAACATTTTTATATTAACAAAAATAGTGAATTTATTTATTTTTACTAAAGAAGAAACTTAATAAATACTTTAATAAATTGTTGTGTTTTTTTTAAATCGAAAAAGTTTAACTTCAATGATATTTACATTAAATTAATTGTAATATAGATTTTTGCATTCATTTATTATTTATGTTATTTTAATATTATAAATTTATTTAATACAAAGAATAGTATCTTGCAAGGAATAAGCAGTCCTCGCTGCTTTTACCTCGTTATAAGACGACGAAAAAAAGTGGAACTTAGATATACCCGGTATATTTCTTACCTCTTTCCATTTTTCGTCTAAGTTGTATTTCAAAATATCTTTGTTAATTTCATCTGTTGACAAAAAATTAGTTGTACACCTTTAACATATTGGAGTGCACACTGATAAAAAGAGAATGCATCAGGTAAAACCATACTTCTTGATTTTGTCATCTGCCAAACTTTTCGTTTTACTACTGCTCCAACACCATCAACAGCTCCTTTCCCATGAGAGCTAGCAAAAAAATTCCACTCCAATGTTGGACATTCTATTAATACTGCTATATCAGCTAGGCTTGACAATATGAATTTATTTTTAAACTGCGAACAGCAGCCATCAGAAAAAATTAATATTTTTGAAAAACTTCCATATGATGTCTTAATATTTTTCAAAATCTCCACCAGAAAAACAAAAACATCGAGCTTATTGTGCGTTAACTTGTCACTTATAACAGCAAAAGACTTTTTAACGCCTCGCAGCCAAGCTACACAAGTAAAAATGGTGTCGATAACTAAAATGAGCACTTTGTATCTCATTTTGACTTGTGAGCCTATAATTTTCGGCAAAATCAATTTGAATCACCAATTCAGTTGATGTTGATGTGTTTTCTTTTGCTTCATCAAAATATTTTTGCTGGGCTCTTTTGACAAAAAAATGTGTTTTAAAAGAGGGCAATGTCATTTCCAACTCAACAATAAGATCCGATAGAGTTGCATCGGTTGTTGAAAGGGCCATTTGTTATTAATTTTGCGCCAATGCACAGCAGTGCTGCCAGATTCTTCGGAGTAAAAGTTGCTAGATTTGAGAAAAAAAGTTGCTAAAAATTGCTAAAAATTATAAAAAAAATTGCCAACAAAAATTTGCTAAATCTTTTCAAGGTTAGTTTTGATAGATTATATTCATTTTATATTAATGTAGAAATAAAATATTGAAATTAGAAATAAAATAATTAAAATAAATAGGATTTCGTATCTTCTTGTGTTAACACCTATTACAAAAATATCCGAGTACTTTTCATTTTAGTAAGTACTCATAGAGAAGTACATACAACAACAACATTTTCCATGCTTATGTAGCCCATAACTGTTTATATAAATATATAAAAATAATTTTTAATTTGTTTTATTTATATTAAAAATATTTAAATTCCAAACTAACCTTATAAATGTTGCTTATAAACTTTTGTTATATTCATTTAATTTAAAACAAATAATAATAAAACAAGTAAAAAAGCTACAGTCGAGTGTGCTTGACTGTGAGATACCCTCTACCCTCTTTTGAATAAAATCAAAATATTGGGGTTTTATTTTCAAAATATTCCGAAAATTCTACAACATTCTAAAAATATACCAAATTGTATATTTGGTATATCGATATAGTACCACATTCAAAATATACCATAGGCAGCTCAGTATATCAGATTGTCAGCCAAAGCAACTAAGACCCCTAGTAAGTAGGCGTTTTTGGTAATACAAAAATATTTCTTTAATAACTTCCACAATTCTTATATGATCGCAACCAACTTTTCAGGAATCACTATTGTTATTATTGTCTTAACCAAAATTCGCAGCTGTAGCTTTAAAATTACGCTTTTTATTCGATTTATTGATTTGCGAGGGCGGAAGTGGGTGTGGCAACAAATGCTGTCAGACAGACAGACGGACATGGCTAGATCGTCTCGGCTGTTGACGCTGATTAAGAATACATATAAGTTATTAAAGTCATCGGCTCCAGTGTTGTGATTTCGCTGTCCGCTGGGAATCCTGGGAGATGAAATATGTTGGAGGAAACTATTCCCCTTTAATCACTGGCCTTGTGGCTCAGTGAAGTTTCCAATAAAAAATATGTTAGGTCGATGTAACAAGTGCCGAAGCGTTTATTCGTACGCTGTGGCTGCTGGGTAGCTCTAAACTAAAACTTATAAAATAAACCTCTACAGCTAAAGCTAAGCATCGCGAGTGGAAAAGTACTGGCTACAAATCCGTCGCTGCTTGCTAAGGATAACGGTGCACAATCATTGCGGCACATGAGACTTATCTGCGCGGGTCGCCTAATAAGTTGCCGGCCCGCGCATGCGAGGGCTGCTTAATTAATGTTGGGAAGTGTTGCTTCTTAACTACTCCCCTCTCAAGTTCGTGGCCGGCCTCGGTGACGTCGAGTTGGGCGATGGCTCTTTTTAGCTTCAAAGAGGCACGTCTTCTATGGCTGCATTGGTGAACGATGATTGATGCGCAACTTTTGGCGATCCTCCTGCCTCGACTTTATCTTTGAGTTGGCGTGTGAAGTTTTATGTTCTGCTCGCTCAATCGATGTATTGATGAGAGACTCAGGATCTGATCATGCCCGGTGATGTTGAGAGGTGGGAAAGTGGCGACGCTCGTACATTTGCCCACGACCGCGTTGTGGTTCAAGTACCTCGTATTGTTGATCACTGCTACATGCTCGAACGTGATGAGGTGCGTTCCCTCCAACATTACCGTGGGCCCCTCGACCACAGTGACTTGGGCGCGTTGCTCATTGATGACGATAGTTCCTTCGTTTATCAGCGCGACTGGCAGCAGGTGGCTCGGTTGAGTGCGGCAATTGGCTAGGCCTCCAGCATGCATCTCTCGGGCGCAGCTTTCTCGATTTGGCTTTTTGCAGAAAGTAGCGTAACTGGTGAGCTCGCTAACTGCGAATATTCCATCGTCGCACTCCGCAATGATGTCATCTTGGATTTGTAGGACTGTGTTAATGTGTCGAACATGGTCCTGTTCATTTTCTGAAAATATTATTACATCATCAACGTAGACGTAACAACATTTCCCTATTTGCTCTCTCAGGACGTCATCAATTGCTCTTTGAAAAATGCTCCCGGCATTCTTCAATCCAAAGGGCAATCGGCAGAATTCGTATTTTCCACCGTTCACAGAGAACGATGTTTTTTCTCGATCTTTTTCTGCTAGGTATATCTGATGATACCCAGACTTTAAGTCGAGAGTTGTGAAAAATTTTGCTTTCCCCAGATTCGCTAGAATCATTGGGATACACGGCATTGGGTAGCGGTCGGCAACAGTTCGATCGTTTAACTTCCTAAAGTCAATTACGAGTCGTTTGTTTTTGTTGCCCTCGGCATCGAACCCTTTCTTGTCGACAACCCAAGCTGGGCTGTTGTACGCGGATCTTGACGGTCTAATGATACCGCCTTCCAGCAGTTGTGAGATTTCGTTGTTAACGAAATCCGACACACCATTCGGATATGGGTACAGTTTTGAATATATCGGTTCATCATCTTCGGTACGAATTGTGGCAATGACAGACGTATTGAACGGCAATGCCTCGTTAGAGGTCGAAAATGCCTTTATTCTTTATGCTATCATTCGCCTGAACTCTTCTTTTACATTTCCGGGTACTATTATATCACTGACTTTAGTGAAATTTACATTATCACATAAGTGAAATTTCAGTGGCTCATTCTTGTCTCGGTAGCTTAAGCAATTGTTCTTCAAATTTAGTGTTGCCCCAGCCTGCGCTAGCAGATCGAAACCTATGATGGCGTCAAATGCGTCGAGAGAATCTAAAATGAAGAATGTTGCGTTCTGTCCAAGAATTTTCAGTGAACACTTTTTATTTATTTCACTGGATCCATGTATGGAATTTACAGTGAATGGGGTGCCGACCGTAGTTACGCTCTTTAACTCCTTTACGGGTCTCACGTAATTCTTTGCCGCCCCCCGTGTCTATCAGAATTTTTAGTTTTCTGCTAGCCAACTGTCGTTCAATGAACGGCAGTTGGGAGCGTCCCCTAAAAAATTGAGCATGTCGCTTGTATCGACTGACTCGACATCGCTTTCGATTTCAGCGGCTGCTGTTTCAGCTGTGGCCGCATATTGATGCTCACTATTGACGATTTGTTGAGTTATATTATCAACTCATTGACGCCTTTGACCAGACACCCGTTCTGACGAGTTGAGTCTTTTGTGTGTGCCACTTACATTTGCAGCACTTTGGGTTTTGCCCCAATTGGTTGGCTGCCGATAGTGTGACATTGAGGGATCAATATCCATAGGTTGAGACTGAGACGTTTGGCCGTTTTTGTCTTTGTTATTTGTGTCTTGTTTTTCTATGTAGTGGGGGTTCTTTCCTTGGCCTTTGTTAGGCTTTGGTTGCTGACGATTTCCCCTTCTTACTGATTTCATTGGGGTGACTCCTGTCTGCAATTGTCTTCGCATAAGAGGCAGCAAACATGCTTCTTTCTAAGCTATTTTCAGCTTCACGGGCCAAGGCCAATGCCGATGGCAAATCTTTTGGCTGAGCCGGCAATACGAACACTTTCAAAGATTTCTTTAGACCTGACATGAATGCGTGTAAAGCATCGCTTCTGACCTCATTGTTGAGAATCGTGGCAGCTTGCTCATCGTGTGTCATCACAATCTTGTTGGTGACCAATGTGAGCTTTCTTTCGACCTCATCATAATATTCCATTAGGCCTAGGTCGCCCTGCCTAACCATCTCTAACTGTTGTCTGAGTACGCGTAGAGACGTTTTACCTGCGTACGTGCAGTCTAATCGTGCGATGATCGCATCGATATTTAAAACTGTATTGTGGGATGTCAGGACTGACCTGTCCGCTCCACACACTTTGTTACGTAGGATTGCAACGGCCTCGTAATGGGCCTCGCTACCCTTGTAGCGTCTGAAAATTTCGTATGCGTCCAGGGCAGCTTGCCTCCAGGACACATACTCATCTTGTACCCCTTCAAATGATGGTACAGATTTCACTATGTCAAGTCTCACATCGCACTTGACATTTGTGTCTATCGTCACTTTTTCGTATGTTACGATATTTGGTGCCACTATTTGCAGCGCATCTACTTGTGACCTGACTGCGTTCAGCTCTTCAGCAAACTGCTGCCTTAAGCGCAGTTCTTGCTCAGCGAGCGCAGCACTAACAGTGCCATTCACAAGTGCTTGTATTTGTTCGGGATTCATTTCCGTTTCGTTGCTCACTATTGAATGTGGACAAAAGCCTATTTCTTCACTGTCGTCACTGTCAATTTCTTTTTTAATTTCTCTATATGCCCAACTCATGGGCATACGTTTGGATCTATTAACACAGAGGCACTAGTTGTACAGTGGTCAGCAACAGAAAAATATTCACAAGTAATTTTACTTGTATGAGTGCTTTTAGTTAACCGATTAACTCGAAAAGAAATTAACCACAGAACTTATTTCACAGCCACTTGCAAATTTTTGGTACTTTAGTATTATATCTTTTATTGGTGCTCGATTTGAAGTAAATTAAGTTGATAATCACTCACTTACATGCTTCTTTGAGGGTTTTCTGGTTCTTAAAATATTATCCGTTGGGCGCCAGTTATTAAAGTCATCGGCTCCAGTGTTGTGATTTCGCTGTCCGCTGGGAATCCTGGGAGATGAAATATGTTGGAGGAAACTATTCCCCTTTAATCACTGGCCTTGTGGCTCAGTGAAGTTTCCAATAAAAAATATGTTAGGTCGATGTAACAAGTGCCGAAGCGTTTATTCGTACGCTGTGGCTGCTGGGTAGCTCTAAACTAAAACTTATAAAATAAACCTCTACAGCTAAAGCTAAGCATCGCGAGTGGAAAAGTACTGGCTACAAATCCGTCGCTGCTTGCTAAGGATAACGGTGCACAATCATTGCGGCACATGAGACTTATCCGCGCGGGTCGCCTAATAAGTTGCCGGCCCGCGCATGCGAGGGCTGCTTAATTAATGTTGGGAAGTGTTGCTTCTTAACTTATACTTTATAGGGCCAGAGATGCTTCCTTCTACCTGTTACATACATTTCCTGCCGGCACAAAGTTACATTTCCTGCCACTACCTATAGGATAGAAGGGTATAAAAACACTTGGCACAGTGAACTTTGGAAATGCAGTCAACTTTTCAAGTCAGTGAACTGAAGTAGCTCATATATTCGAAGCATTCAGTTAAATAAAAGTATCGATTTCATAGTGAACTATTAATCGCAACTTCTGCAGTGAATGGCAAAAATACAAAATAAAAAGGCTTTAAGTAAAATATAAACTAAAATAGCTATCAAAAAATAAAAAGTTGCTAGATTTGTGGCTAATAGCATCTTCAAAAAAAAAGTTGCAAATATTTTGAAAAGTTGCTAGATCTAGCAACTAAATTGCTAAAATGGCACCACTGGTTTCAGTCCGTTAACGTTCAGTGCGCTCGCGTTTGTTGAAGGGAAAGGTTGTATGCGGACGATGTTTTCCCTAAATATTAACCCGTGTGCAAGGCAAAAATGTCAGATTGCATTTATATTATATATATATATATATGAACTTTATGATAGAATAAAGAACCTCAACAAAAAAATTAGTAATCAAAAACAAAGATTACTGTCAACTTCTAAACTATAAAAAATTAAATTATAAAAACATTTCAAGTCTTTTTAATATAATGGATCAATTAAACCCTATGCACCATTTAAGGGTTAATCAAAAAGCACGACTGTCGATTCTTTCGCACTCACTAGGTGGAGTCGTGGAGACTACCTTGTATAATTGTATCATGGTGCAACCGATCATTTTTGCACTCATGACGAAATGGCTTGTGTCTTATGAGTATCTGCTCAAATTCTGAAAAACACACAAGTGTTTTGCTCAGACACCCAAGAGTTTTGCTCAGACACCCAAGTGTTTGATCAGACACCCGGGTGTCTGAGCAAATACTCGGGTGTTTTTCCCCCACCTCTATTGATGCTTGTGTGTCGCGGCTCGCGGTTAGATTTTATGACTTTTGCTTTGTGAATGATTTTTGCGTGTTTTTACTTTTACAAATGGTCAAAGAAAATATCAGATGGTTTTTCCTGAAATTTATGGAAATTGTACAAATATGCAAAATATGTACGTTTTTGCAATTATATAGGCATTTACAATAGTGTTATAAACAAGTAATAAAATTTCTGATTTTCCGGTTACTGATGAATATAAAAAACCCAAAAACTCAGAAAACAGGTATATTACACTTAATTATATAAGTCATCAAATAAATACACTAGACAAAGCCAAACAAATAGTTTTCGAATTTAAATTTTCAAGAAATAAAATGAGTGCAAGAAGAGCGCACCAGCAATATCAAATAATACAAATTAATTTATTAAGTTAACCAAGGAAATTGACTAAATGCGCTTTCACGTCTTTTCACCACGAGCTTGAAAACAGAAGAACAGATCTTTTCGTTTCCGGTTAACCTCGATAGCTCTTAACTAGTTAACATTGATTTCTTAAAAAATACCAATATATCTCATTAAGTGTAACTTACAAAATACCAACATGTCTTTCAGAACATCTTGGCTGGCGGTGATGTTCATGATGGGAGAGTTGGCGATTCCAGGGACTCTATTCTGGGCGTTGTTCTGTCCTGTTGATCTTGGCTCTGTTGTTGAAGGTGATGAGGTGTGTGCCCTGCACTCTGACTTCAGTACCGTTGTCGACATGAATCATTGCTGGATTATCGTTCATTATTATAATCCCCTCGTCTACTTCGGTGATCGCCTTCAGGTTGCTAGGCTGAATTTCACAAAGCGCCGTGCCTCCAGCGTCTTTTACGCATGTGGTTTCTAGCGTCAGGCGGCAAAATGTGGCCCCGGGTGAGACGGTGCAGCTCTGAAGACTATGAGTCTCTCCATCACAATCGGCTACGACGTTGTCCGATATTCTCAGGATGAAGTTTTTATGGATGACAGGATAAATAGTTACTTTTTTACAATTTTGTAACTCCATCGACAACATTCTGCTCCTAGCCAATAGAGTCTCATAAAGACGGCTTGTGTCGATTTGTGCCTTTAAAGTTTGGTTGACTGTGGAGGTTAGTTTATTTGTTTGTTTATTTCGACCTGCCTACAGTTAGAATTTATTAGCTGCATTTCTGTAAAACTAATTTTTTTCTAAAAATGTGTCTTTTTTATTTTTACTTTAGCTATTTCTTATCTACAGAGAGGTTACCCAGCACTAAATGGAAGATTGAAGGAACTTATGCCAAGGTGGCTAAATACAAATGTGCCTAGTGGCTGATGAAACTATCAAATAAGTGCCTAGTGGCTACAAAATATAAAGGCCTAGTGGCTAAAAAAAGAAAAGAAAGGGGGTCATTTTATGTTGTCTTTACGGACCACCCTCCCCTTAATAAGTACTGTGGTCTCCAGGTCCGCTTCCACCGCTCTTTCTTCGCACTATGGCGTCAGCTTATTTCCTAGCCTTCTGTTGGATTTAATCAATACTTTCTCGCCAACCTCAAAGACTTTATTCTGCCGCGAAGCATTTTCTATGCTACTCCTTAGCGCGTTTTGAGCGTTTCTGATTTTGCGTTGGATTTGGTCTTGCGGTTCGTCCGAACGCGCCTGAACTACATCGACCGGCCTTCTGTTAATAATAGAGTGGATCGATTTAGTGTACTCCGTTGCCGCCAACAAAATAACCTACTGTGTCACTAATTTTTTTTTTGTCGATTTTTAGACATCTAGCAAGCTCAAACAAGGTACAGCGGTGGAACAATTACAATGTTGACGCCGAAATTGTTGGTCAGCATTGTCGAAATTGTTTGTGAGTTCAATGACGGCTCATTGTCGCAATAGATTGTCTTAGCTTTTGGGAAGAAATTCATCAATTGAAGAAGTACCGGCTTCAGATCTTCAATGGTTCTTGGCGGAATGAGCTGTACTACAGCGAACTTGGAGAACTTGTCGATGCAAGTGAGGAAAAATTTCTTGATAGTGGAAAAGATGTTTATGTGTAACATCTCCCCCGTATGTGAAGGGACTGGCGTCTCACCTAGTTCTTGTTTCCTAGGGTGTCTGTCGTATTTGGCCCTGCGGCATACCTTACAGTTCCACGTTATCTCGTTCGCGAGCTTTGTCATTTTTGGGAAGTAATAGTCTGTTAATACCTGCTTGACATTCTCTTGTGCTGCCCTGTGGGCGCGATTATGTTAATTCGTCAAGATTTCCCTTCTCTCATTGACTTCGAAGATGTCAGCGACTATCTTCTGGGCGAGGGTGTGGAGGTCGCAATGGATCGCGTTAACCACCTTGGGGTTGACTGCAATTTTCATTTCCCTAATTAAGGATTCCCTGTCTACGAAATAAAGCGTATGCCGTGACTTTTCTCAATCACGATCTCATTCCTAAAGCAATTTACTGGCTTATCGGAGGTCTCCATGGTGTAAGTGGCAGAAGCTTCGCCCTCTACCGTAGCGACGTCAGAGCTGGGGGGGCAGGTACATGGTTTTCTTTCCCAGGCTTGTAGAATAACCGGGCTTTCCAGTGCTTTATTTTTGCATTGGGGTTACCCTCAGAAGCTGCAAAGGTCAAAGGTTGGTGGTCTGTGTAGATGTTGATTTCTTTCGCTCCGTAAACATACTGACGAAGCTTTGCTAAGGCCCATACTATTGCTAGGAGTTCACGCTCGTTAGTAGCGTAGTACGCCTCTCTGTCTTTGAGAGTTATAGAAATCATTGTGATTGAACGGCCATTCTGTGAGAGGACCGCCCCAATGCCGTACGCCGACGCATCGGTGGTCAGATCGAATGGCTGCTTGTAATTAGCATGACCTTTTCCGATGCCAGAATATTTCGCAGTTTTTCGAAAGCGTTACGTTGTTTTTCGTTGAAAGTCACAGCAATATTCTTTGACCTGTATTTGCTGATTGTGCCGTTTTCACCTTTTAAGATGTCGGCTCAGGGTAATGCTGAATGGCCCTTACTTTTTTGGGGTCAGTTCTAGCTCCCTGATCAGTGAGTATAAACCCAAGGTATTCTACGCTTGTTTTGAAAAACTTAGATTTTTCTCTAGCGACCCTCATGTTTGCTTCACTTAACTTTTTAAAATCTCGTCAACGTGTTTGACATGATCGTTTTCGTTTTTCAAAAAAAATTATGAGCATACATTTACTGTATCGTGGTCGGAGTCTGCGTCGCTGTCAATATTTCTGACGCTGCAATGGCTGTCTCGTTGTAGGAGGGGAACGTTTGGGCTGTGATGTGTCTGGTGTAATGTGATCGACTCTTTGTCGCTGACCTCGTCCAGACGTGCGCTGAGAAGCGGGTCGTTTCGGGTTTTGGGTGTAGTTATTACCCGAGGGACTCGGCTTTGAAAACGCCGTTTGTTGTCGAAACTTGGACGAGGATGGGTCTACGTCCATTGGCTCAGGCGTGTCTGAGTTGTTTGGTTTGTTTTGTGCTTGGTCACCTTGCTTGCTACCCTGCTGCTGCCTAAAATGTCGGGACTTGGACTGTTTTCAGTTTGATTTTTGGTCTTTTCCTTGAATCTTCTGGTCCGCTCTGTTGGCTTTTTCTTCTAAGCTTTTAGCGAAGTTAGCCGCAAAAGCATACCTTTCGTGATTTGATTCAATCTCTTGCGCAAGGGCTAAAGCCGTAAGCCGGTCTTTAGGTTTTGCAGCAAAAAGTACATCTGTAAGACTACGTTTAAGCCCGGAAACAAAAACTCGCAACGCGTCGTCGCGGAATTTGTCACGTAAGCCCTCCGCTAGGGCTGGCTCATAACTCATGTTGACTTTGTTTATCAACAGAGTGAGCTTTTTCTCGACCTCATCATAATATTGGAGAAGTGGCATGTTACCCTGCCTCAACGTACCAAGCTCTTGCTCAATGACATACATTGGGCGCTTGTCACTGTATGTGAAGTCAAGGCGACTTATGATTGCCTCTAAGTTCAAAACTGTCCCAAAAGAGGCAAGAACCGCATCGGCAGGGCCGCGAATTTTACTCCTGATTATGATCACTGCCTGATAATGGCGTGAACTACCATTATATGGTTTAAAAATGTCGTAGGCTGCTAACGCTGCTTGTCTCCAAGAGACATACGACTCTTGGACCCCTATTTATTGTTCAACAATGAATATTAAACTGTGAGTTACGAAATATAGGGCTTATGGTTAATGTTATTTAACAGACTTAAGTTACAGACTGAAAAACACTTTGCTACAAGAAGCTCCACTTACATGATTTGTTATGAGAATTTTATAAGAGTTGTTATTGTAGTTTATAGTTTCCGGCTTGTGGTGGTTGTTGTAGGGTGTAGTTCCCGCGCAGCAGTCACCGGTTTGTGGTTATTGTTGTGGGGTATAGTTCCCGCGCAGCAGTCACTGGTGTGTGGTTGTTGCTTTTTATTTCCAATGTTTGTCACTGTGTTGCTGATGTATTGTGGCCACAGTTTGTAACTAATGCGACTGTGTAGGCGACTGCTCTGCCGACGTCGGGGTTACGTTTTGCTGCGCTGCTGTTGTTGTTGGCAGCCGTCTCTGCCGAAATTGTTGCTGTTTTTGCAGCTGATGCGACTGTGCAGGCGACTGCGCTGCCGACGTTGGCCTTGGCGTTACGCTTTGCTGTGCTGCTGTTGTTGGTGTTCGATCAACGTTGTTGATTTTTTGTTTTTAAAAACGTGATATTCGAACGCGTGGGCAATCGAAGTTACTAGTTAACTAGTTAACATGGATTTCTTAAAAAATACCAATATATCTCATTAAGTGTAACTTACAAAATACCAACATGTCTCATTAAGTGTAACCAACTTATAATTCTGAATATCTACACTTTGGTATACGTTTCGTGTTTAAATAGCGTATTCTTGAAACTCCGCTTTCGGTCACCCTGGTCCCACATGGTCAGCTGCAGCGGAGTGCGCTATTGATTCGTTTTACTTAACCTCTCTGATACATACATACAAGTGTATGCAGCTGCTTTGCGGGCAATGCAGATATACGAAATTTGATAATTAACTACAAAGTTTAAGTAATATTTTGCCTATAGTCGTTGCCTTATATGCATTCCTAATTGATTGCTATTGGTACTTGGAACGATTGATTGCTAGGTGGTACTTGTATTATGCGGGCTCAAAAAAAATTTATTACATTAAGTTTCTCGCCACGTGATACACTTACAACACTTATTAACACTCACATAAAAAATGCACATTCGACATAGACATATAAAGATAAACTCACAAAAATACAAAAAACAGAATATAAGCTGCTAGTCAGCTATTCGCCTTCCTCAAGTGGTGACAGGTTGGCCACGATATCACAGAACGTATGGAGTAATCAATAGATGGAGATCGGCGAGGCTGTCGATCGTAGGTGTTTCTCTGTCAGAAACCAATGTTGTCTCCAGCCTGCTTGGAACCAATTCTCCTGTCTTCTTGCTCGGTGAAAGTCATACAGTTATCTCTGGCTACCAAGGCAATTGCCATCCCTTACGCCAGATCATCTGGTGATGGCTTACAACAGCTGATGCCCATGTTCAAAGCTGTGACAACGAGTTTTTTTTTTGTTGTTGGCCGTTAGGTATTTATTCTAATGTGGGGAATATTTAGGTTTGAACAAATTCAAATTCCTCCACATTTTCTGGTTAGCACATAGCTAAGTTTTTTTTTTTTGTATACTAAATTTTAACTTAGTATTAAACTTCATTTAAATTATTAATTGCAATTAAGTTTTAAACTTGGTTTTTATATTAAGTTTTTAGTTGAATTTTAAACTCGGTGGCGAATCTGTTAACGAAAAATACACGAAAAACAAAATTAACAAATCAGTATAACAACCACACTGTTGGTCTTTCTTTGCATACTCACAGATACTTTACATTGAGCTAACTACCCCAACAAGTTCATTGACTTTTTTTGTTTCACTAAATTTACTAATTTGTCACATGTAATTTTTTACTTTTACACTCAGGTGTAACACATAACCTGCCAACATCACTATTACTAGAACAACAAGTTAGAAAGCTACAGTCGAGTGTGCTCGACTGTAGGATACCCGCTACTATTTTGAATAAAAGCAAAATATTGCGGTAATAATGTTAAAAAATGTACATATGTATGTATTTTCGATCGGGATTTGCAACCTTTCACTAGAGCCAACACAGTCATTATGCATTTAATAACTTCCACACTTTTTATCTGATCGCAACCAATTTTCGGGGATGACAATTACTATAGTTGTTATTGAATATACCAAAATTCGAAGCTCTAGCTTTAAAATTACGCTTTTTGTTGATTTGCGGGGTCGGGAGTGGGCGTGGCGAAAATTTGAAACAAACTTGATCTGCGTGCAAACATAACAAATGCTGTCGATATATATAGCTCTATCTCTTATAGTCTTTGAGATCTTGGTGTTCATACGGACAGACGGACATGGCTAGATCGTCTCGGCTGTTGACGCTGATCAAGAATATATATATTTTATAGTGTCGGAGATGCCTCCTTCTACCTGTTACATACATTTCCTGACGGCACAATGTTAAAATACCCTTCTATCCTATGGGTAGCGGGTATAAAAACCAAAACCCTTTTTTTTAAATCTTTTGACATTTATTCCTACTCAAAAAGGCAATCGCTTATTCATTTTGGGCTTGCCTTAAAGCGATCAGCTAGCTGTTCGTTCAACCCAAGCTTTGCAATCTGCCAGTACTATGGTCCACCGATAGATGGCGCTATTCTAAGCTTTCAGAACCACGGATAACGAAACCTCCACTTATAAAAAGAAAACACGACAAACATTTAGTACCATTTTCCAAGACAACAAACTAAATAATATAAATTAAATATGACAATTAATATTTAAATAAATAACATAATAAATAATATGTATACATAAATTAACAAAAATTGATTAGATTTTTGTTTATAAAAAAAAAGCCAAGTGCTTTATTCAGGAGTTGGATTAGAACTAACTTAAACTATCTAAGTTACTGAAAATAAATCTTCTGCTGCTGGAGCCGTCGCAGCTGCCAGATGTAGCCGCTGCAGTTGTCGCGCTGGGTGTTAGGTGTCCGAGACTCGGTCCCACGGCTTGGGAGTCACGAAAGGTGTTGAACATTAGAGATAGTTTCTGATGACGAGGCGCATGTGCATGTGCGTCGTTTGGTCTTGCTCCCACGGTGTCTTATGCTGAATCGGAGAGCGTGTTGTCTCGGTGCATTGGAGTGTATTGCCACTGGCGATGGGTTTTGGTAATGTGTGGCCTTAACTCCTCCCCCTTTAAATGCGGTCGTCATCGGCCGCCAGTTGAACTTGACTTTGATTTGTTGGTGGACTGTTTACTGGATTGATGATTACTTTCGCTGCTCTTGACCTTAGGGCTCGAATTGCCAGTTCGAGTATGGACATCAGCAAGATGTAAATACTAATGTTGGCGATTGTATTTATCTCTTGGTCTTCCTTCACAAGCTGGATTTTTTTCAGTATTGTTGAAGTTGAGTTTCTTCACCATTTTCAGCGATAGGAATTCGTCTACCTTGCTCTTGTTGCCAACGATTTGTAGCATAGGTGGTAAGGGATCGACGTGGACGTACTCTTTGTTTGTATAAGAGGATCCTTTTATTGTGATCGATGCATTCTTGGCTTGGATGAGGTAAGTTCCATGCAGATATAATTGTTCTTGATTTATGTTGATCGTTCCATCAAAGTCGTTCAATAGGATGATTCCGGGTAGGAGATCTTCGATTTCCGGGATGTGTTGACTTTATTTATTTGCAGACAGTTAGGTTGTTTCATTCCTATCATAATTTATTTCGCAAATTTCTTTGATTCCAAATTTTGTTTCATTACATTGAATTATTAAGTCGAACTTGGTTTTATTAATTACATTTCCTTTTTTATTGGTTTCATTAATATTCTTTGACAACGGTTATCTTATATTATGGGCAGACTGATAATTTAAAAAATATCTTTTCCGTTTGAATCTACCTTAATATTCAATTTAAGTAATTCCTCTATATTTATGAGCAAATTGTTGGAATTTTTTACCAACTTTTCAATGAATTGAATTTCAATAGTTGATAGACGAATGGAATCAATTGTTATCGTCTTAGCCCAATTAATTGCATAAATAAATCGTATTTGTAAGTTTTTCAAAAATTTTCAACTTATATTTTACTTTCTTTTGTTAATTTTAGTATGGCATTTGTGCTTTATTGGATTTCTTTAATTTTGTTGCTAAAAAGTCAGTTATTACTACTTCTTGTTATTATTTTTTTAATTGTTCGTTCATTTTATCTAGTATGATCTCGTGATAATGGTGGTCTGGGTTTCCGGCTAACCATTTCCAGGCAGAGCCGAGCATATTTATTGACCCTCGTGTTCTTATATTATTTGGTTTTAACCTATTTAGATCGTCTCTTATTTGTGTTAATTCGATTAGGAAGAGATGAGTTGATGGAGTTTTCAAGCATTTATAGTGCTTCTTCGTATTTTTGAATGTTGAAGACATGTATTATTCTGAATGAACTGCTCTGAATAGCTGCTGAACCAATTTTAATGGTTGCCAGTTGTGAGTTGGTGTAGTCTAATATGGTCGCCGCTTCGAGGCATGACGGTAAAAACAACAATCTGTAAAAATGGATTAATTTTTCAAGTTATTTTTGTGAATTATTTTCCCTGATTTCGTTTAATAGTGGACTTACCATTTTCAGCACCTATTTCTTGTTCATATCTCGAGGAAATTTTTGGGCCAATTGAATATGATCTGGGAGTGTTTTTGTTGGCATTATGATAATTTAAATCGGATATGTGTGTACCTGTAATAGAAAAAAATATTTTTAATTTCTTCTCTTATAACTTCTGAAAATTGTGATATAAATGTTCATACCGATCAACTGTCAGAGGTATTGCGGAATTGGAGTTTATTGTATATCGCATTTGAAGGATATATATCGTATTTCGATTCTTTACTTGTTAAGCATGTCGTGGCTATCGCAATTACTTTTTTATTCATTTGGAGGAAAAAAAATTTTCTGTTAATTTGTTGTTTATTTTCTTTAGCGCTGCGATGCGCTCTTTTATATTCCTGTACTATTAAATCATTTTGTCTATCTTCTGAATTAACGTATTTTTCTATACCCTATGCAAATCGGACTTTATATCTTTCCCTTGATATTTTTGGAAGTGTGAATTCCATTTAGAATTTTAGGGTCTAATCTTTGTTTCATTATTACGTTTGTGAACAACGGACAAATTAGCCAGTGTTCATGAGCCCTTAGTTATCGGTATCGATACTGCATGCAGTATTGGTATCGTGATATTTGCTAAAATACCTAAATATCGATAATCAATACGAGCAGTATGAAGCACGCACTCGAGCAAGAAGCACGTTAACGAAAAATATTATAATTTAAAAATGTTAAAACATATGAACTCAACTATCCAAATAAACCTACAAATACACTCGAAGGCCTATTAATTTAATTCCTCCCCCCCTCTCTCAGTTCAGAAGTGGGATTCTTGAGGTCGGATATGTGTGAAACGAAGGAGTGGTGCTGAAAACTAACAAAAAGCAAGAAGAATTGTCATGCAAAGGGAACTGATCAATTAGTAAAAGCAAAGTCAGAGAGACCATCGAATTTTGAAAAATTACGAAAATAGACGGATTTTGTAGGCGAGTTATGGTACCTGCTACGAGAGAGAACGCCATTTCCGTAAACCAGTTCATTGATCGAGTCAACAAAGTGGTTGATGCTTATCAATGGGACGAGAAATATGTATTGCTCGCAATATGGACACGACTAAAGGGACCAGCCAAGATGTGGCCGGATTCTCCACACGACATGGAATAGTTTTGCTGAAGCTATACAGGATGAGTTCGGAGCAAACCCAGACGAAGCAGAAGTGCATTTTAAAATGGTAAATGCAACCAGACGATCAAAGGAGACGCTCAAGGAGTACTGTTTCAGGATGTCCGCCCTTAGGGTGCGGTACTGGCTAAGCGAAGCCGCTATTATAAGATATATGAGATCAGAACTACATCACCGAGAACTGCAAAACAGTATTGCAGCGATTCACTTCTCGTCAATGAAGCAACTTCGTGATGCAGCTGAATCTTATTTTGTAAATAGAGGTCGCCCGTGCACAAATAAAAAGGAATTCTTACCAAAACGCAGCAAATTCGAGAGAAATGCAGGACAGCGATGTAAAGTCATCAACGTCAAGGGAAACCCTGAAGTGTTACAACTACGGAACGTTGGGACACTTTGCTAATACGTGCACAAAGGAAAAGAAAAAGAAAAGAAAAAAGAAAAGCTGCGCTGTAATAAATGCAACAAAATTCATGAGCCAAATGGAGCTTGTCAATCCGCGAATACAATGAAAAATCTTTATAAATTTACACGAGTATAGCGCCTTCATTGATACAGATAGCCAGACGAGTATTATGTGCCAATCTGTTGCCAAGAAAATTAACGCTGAATGCCACAAATGTTCTATGCAAATAAGATGCATTATGTATCCTCATAGAAACGATCATTGTGGATATGTGGTCCATATTATGGACATCGAAGGAAAAGTGATCACTGCCAAAGTGTGTGTAGCAGACGCCTACCTGTTACAGGAAGATTTTCTATTTGGTCAAGAAGTTATCATTAGCGCTCATCCCACGCAAAGTTTTGAGCCACATGACACAGAAGGTAAACGAGCAGTTCATCAGCAGTTAATTCCAATCGACAATGCTATAGGCAAACTTTTGGCATATTTTCAGAATGATCAGGAAAGAGGCCAAATGCGTAATTTGCTGGAAGGATTCCACAACATTTTCTCTACAGGATTGCAAGACATAGGAAAAACGAAGGCGATATGATACATGGATGAAATCCTTATTGGTAGCCATACTTTTAGCGAAATGTATGAGAAGCTAGAGCGAGTCCTTAAAGTTTTTCATGAGTGTGTATTGACTTTAAATATGGATAAATGTGAACTATACAAGAAGTCAATCACATTCCTTGGTCACCAAATACATGCAGACGGCATTAGTCCTGGGGATATTAAAAAGAATGCCATTAGAATGTTTCCGAAGCAAATTCGTAGCTGGATATGCTATCATATAAGAGCCATTGCGTTTTCTATTGCGCAAGGAACAGCAATTCATGTGGAAGCCAGCACAACATGATGCATTTGACGAGTTGAAGAGATGCCTGATATCAAACCCAGTAATCACTAGTTACCGTTTAGACCGGAGTATTGCTACAACATGAAGAGAACCAGTTAAAACCAATTGCCTATTTTAGCCGAGCTATTTCCAAACGGGACACGAACTTCCACAGTTACGAGCTTGAAACTTTAGCTGTCGTGGAATCGTTGGAGCGATTCAAATACTAAGTATATGCTAAAAAGCTGAAAGTTGTTACAGATTGTAATGCACTGAAAACGTCAATGGAGAAACGAGAGATTACTATATACTCCGGATGGCTAGATGGTGGTTACGTATTCAAGAATTGGACATAGACATTGTTCATCGCGCTGGAACACATATGAGCCATGTGGATGCACTAAGTCGTGCACCATTCGAAGATCTTCATGAGATGGATATATCATGCTTAAAGATCTCAAAAACCATAATTGACGAAGCTGATTGGTTATTTTCTATATAACTGCAGGACGAGAAAATCAAAAAAATTGTTGCCGATATGAAATCAGAGAAGCAATCGGAGACCGACGAATATATTATAGAGCATGACCACCTCTTCCGAAAGTACAAAGACAAAGTTGTTGTGGGTTGTGCCAAAGCTGTTAAGATTTCATATCTTACACGAATGTCATGATAAGGCCGGACACATGAGCACAGACAACACGATGCACAGTGGGCGATTTGGTCTCGCTAGCGGCATTTAATTAATAACTTCTAAACTAAAATAGATGTCTTCAGTCGGTTTTTTCACTGATCAGAGAAAAATCATAGAATTTTTTAAGTTAAACAATTTTTTTTTAATGTTTCTAAAAAAAGATCCCTTTTTGGTACTAACACTGTGTCTAAAAAGTACCATACTTTGAAGGCTAGCAGGTAATAGCAGTTCATATTACACATTTTGGACGCCACTGATTCACACTTTCAGCTAATAAAAGAGTTAGACTGAATCCACTTGAATCAGGTAAGTTCTACTCCACGAAAGACAGGTGTACGCTAATCCGGGCTAGTTGTTAATACACTGAATTACCACTACGTTTTATGAGCTACACATTTATAGACCGGTCCCAAACATTGATTTTTTTTGAAAATACATACCTGGAATATAATAAAAAACCAGACTTCTAACAAATTCACTAAAAATTGTAAATTTCCGAGGAACTCGAAATCTATGCGCGAAAAAAGAAAGAATTTTTTAGAGCTATTTGAAAAATCATATCGTGTGTTTGACCGTTCACAGCTGATGATCAGTTGATCGTAGAGCTTTTAAAAAGCTTTTAAAAATCTAATCAACGCATCTGCTATCGATATGTGAAAAAATATTAACGGATTTTTAAATTTGAAAATTTGAATTAAATGCCGTTAGCGAGACCAAACCGCTGACCCAACCGTCGGTGGAAGGCGTGACTGCTACCACCGGCAGGAACGGGGGGAGAGATCCTCTCTGCGTGTCGCCAGCCTCTGATGCGGCGGGTGCAGGCCAAGTCAGTTGTAACAATACTGTCACAACCAACAACTCGAGGTTGTTGCGCGCGGGTGCCGTTGTCATACCCGACTCGGACCAAGAGAGCGCTGCATTATCCTCTACGGTGGAGCAGGTACGTCTTCCTCTGAAGTCACCTCGTCCTCTTCTTGCACAGCGGGGCACAGGGTAAGTAGATCGAGAACTACCATCCTTGTAAAAAGGGGCTAAAAGCTCATCTACTACCTAATTACAGCAATGATGATCTAACCGTGGTGGTGCTGGAGAACTGTGAAGGATCTATGCTGATGGCATCCTGCTACATGGCCCGGCTCCATCTGAAGAGCTGCGGAGACTGGTGGACATGGTCTGCTCCTCCAACAAGAAACTAATAATCGGAACGGACGCAAACGCCCACCATAGTGTTTGGGGAAGTCCCGACATAAACGAAAGGGGTGGATCAGTTCTTGATTTTATCCTAAATTACAAGCTTAGACTAGCCAACAGATGTGAGGAATTTACCTATGTAGGTCCTTCCTCTCGTAACATGCTGGACTTAACCATTGCGATTGGGTGTACTAATGTAGAAGAGTGGAGAGTCCTGAATAGACCCTTCTTCTCTGATCATAAGTACATTCAGTTTACCATTACATTAAACAGGGTACCTGCGGCTGGGCCGTTCAGAAATCCCCGTAATACGAACTGGGCGAAATTCTCTAGCCTTGTTTCCAAGACTCTTGGTCCGCCGTGCACCATCAACTCGGTACAGGACCTAGAAACAACTGTTAATGTCCTCTCAGAAGGACTACTTTCCGCGTTTCACCAATCCTGTAGGCTCTCAAGACCGACGAGACGATCGAAGCCACCCCGGTGGAACCCAGATCTCTCATCGCTACGTGGGGAGCTTACTAGCATGTTTTAACTTGCTACGAAGGCGGACAACCTTTATGTCTAGGACAAGTATAGGTCTCTTCTGAAGTCCTACAAGAAGATGATCCGATCATCTAAAAGGTCTTTATGGAGAACCTTTTGCTCAGACCTGGACAATATTAGAGACACCTCCAGACTGAGGAAGCTGCTGTCCAAGCAGGCTTCCAGTCCTAGTCGGAGAGCAGTGCTGAAACTCTTGAAGCATTGCGCTCAGCTCATTTCTCGGGATTTATTGGAATAGAGAATAGTGACTGGCAGCTCGTTCCTAGTCTCCCAGTTCTGAGACCCCCTGCCGGTCTAATTAGATACAATAAAATAATTTGGGCTATCGACTTCGCGAAGGTCAGGTCGCCCGGTCTCGATGGACTTTCGCCAGCAATGCTGCAAGCCAGCAAGCCTACGATTGTCCCTTGGCTTTCGGGAATCTATTCGGCGTGCCTCGCATGGTGTCATATCTCCACTCTGTGGCGGAGCTCAAAAGTCATTTTCCTGCCCAAGGCGGGCAAATGCAGTCATGTGGTCCCAAATGACTTCCGGCCAATTAGCCTAACCTCTTTCCTGCTAAAAACTTTGGAGAAGCTACTTGATTTGCACATCAGAAGCAACTCAATGCATCTGCTGTCCCCAAATCAGCATGCGTACACTAAGGGCAAGTCCATTGAGACGGCTCTCAATGCTCTAGTAGAAAAAGCAGACCACTTTAAAGAATATGCCTTGGGTGCATTTCTAGATATTTCAGGGGCCTTCAATAACGTCACCACTGACGCTATTATGAAGGGCCTTACCTCAGTAAACACGGCTCCAGCGATCCACAGGTGGATCAATCGCCTTCTTTGCGACAGGCGAGTGGTGGCTTCGTGGGGTGATGCGGCCATTTCAAAGGAAGTGCGAGGTGGCACTCCCCAGGGTGGGGTTCTCTCGCCTCTCCTTTGGAATTTGGTCGTAAATAGCCTACTTCAAAAATTTATTAGACGGGCCCCCAAGTTAATTGCCTATGCCGATGACATAAGCATTCTGATGACTGGGAAATGCCCAACCACCCTCAGTTCTGTAATGGAACTTACTTTGCGGGAAGTTAAAGCATGGACCGAATCAGCCGGGCTCAGCATTAACGCGGACAAAACGGACCTTATCCTCTTCATGAAGAGATATAAGGTACCTTCGTGGTCCCCTCCAAAAATAGGCTGCACTACGCTAAAGCCGAGCCAAGCAGTAAAGTACCTAGGTGTGGTCCTGGACAGCAAATTGTCATGGAAGCTCAACGTGTTAGAAAGGGTGAAGAAGGCCACCGGAGCCTTGTACATGGCGAACAAGATGCTTAGCTGCACTTGGGGCCTCTCTGCTAATCTTATGCGGTGGATTTACATCTCTGTTGTTCGCCCTATCCTCACCAATGGTATTCTAAGTGTAATTGCAGGCTATGGAAAAAAGGACGTACCTATCCATCATGAAAAGTACCCAGCGTAAAGCGCTACTGTGTATCATAGGCGCACTCAGGTCGACGCCTACTAAAGTCCTCGAGGTAATAGCTGGCGTCGAAATGCTAAACGTACACGCGCAATCCATAGCCGCAAAATCGGCCCTTAGGATTGCTGCAACAGGCAGCTACTAGGCTATGGTCACAGCGCCATTGGTAGGGAGACTAGTTAAGACTTGGATTATACTATCCCCCCTTACCAGTACCGACAACATTAACACAATATATATGGAACCGGACTGCTGGCGGAAAGGGTTATACATTCCCGAAGCCCTCAACCTCTTCACCGACGGGTCGAAGATGGACGAAGGAGTCGGTACGGCCGTATACTGCCCAGATCCGGTCTCCAAACACTCCTCCCGGACCATTGCAGCATCTTCCAGGCGAAAGTCTTTTGCCATTGGCAAAGCTGCAGAAGTGGCTCGGGGTTTACATCACAATTACAATTCGATTAACATCTTTGTTGACAACCAGGTTGCAATAAGATCAATGCACTCTGATGTGGTCAAGTCCAAAGTTGTCCTGGATAGCAGAAGGGCAATAGAGTGGCTGAACGCATCTGTGGTCGTGCGTATCTATTGGATCCCAAGCCACCAGGGCATCGACGGCAACGAGATCGCAGACACTCTCACCAAAGAGGGGGGTTGGGCTAGATGTCGGTAACATGTACAATGTTCCGATATCCCTGCGAACTCTAGGCCGAGAAATTGAAGTGCGCTCAAGACTTCAGTGGGACACGAGTTGGCGCAATACAAACTCGTGTAAAACTGCAAGGCTGATGTGTGCTTCAATAATAATGCTCGGCCTTTTAACTGGCCACTGTCTGTCGGCTGTCCATGCTGTTAAGATGGGCATCGCGTGTGTGTGTAGAAATTGCAACGAGTCCGGAGTCAAGGAAACACTTGAGGATCTTCTCTGTAGATGTCCAGCGTTATCCAGGCTCCGGATGAAATATCTTGTTTCGCCGTTTCATAACGGCCTTTGCCAAAAAAGCATCCATCCATACTGGGCGACTTCTGAGACGAAGAGACTCTCCACCGGTACAGCTATGGACCTCTACTGGTCTATGCTTCGCCCCTTGCTGGGGCCTAAACCTAAACCTTTGGTTCCCTCGAATGCGTAACTTTGTTAAGAGCTACATAAAAAACATGCGTAGGCTGCGCACTTTATAAAATACCAGGTGAAAGACAGGAAGTACGAGCGGTGAAGAGTACCGCAACTAAACACGTCCTGGATATCCTGCAAGATGTAACAAGCTATTTGGGAAAGCCAGAGCGAATCGTAACAGATCGTGGAACAGCCTTTACATCGAAAGACTTTGAAAAGTACTGCAAGTCAAAAAACGTAAAGCACATAGTTAATGCTGTAAGGACACCAGGAGCCAATGGTCATGCAGAGCGAACAAACCGAATTATATTGTCTATGTTATTGCCTTCTAATGAAAATGAGAAGCGATGGGATGAGAACATGCGATCAATTCTGTGGAGCATTAATACAATGGTAAATAGTACAACTAAATGTTCCCCATTTCAGCTCCTTTATGGTTATGAACCTCGAGATATTCTCAAAAATACATTGACGAACGTAATACCATGACCAAACGATGTTATCAGTTAAACAAACTCAGAAGAGATGCTGCGACTACAGTCAACGATCATCGAGCTGCTGCACAGTGGGCGATTTGGTCCCGCTAGCGGCATTTAATTAATAACTTCTAAACTAAAATATATATCTTCAGTCGGGGTTTTTTCACTGATCAGAAAAAAATCATAGAATTTTTTAAGTTAAACATTTTTTTTTTAATTTTTTTTAATTTTTTTAATTTAAAAAATTTTTTTTTAAAATTTAAAATTTTGTTGTACTTTTATTTTATTTGAACTTCAATATATATATATATATATATATATATTTTCATATATAAACTTTATCTAAAAATGATGGGATGATGGAAAAATGGGATGACTTCTGAGTGCAATACTAAAAAGATCCCTTTTGGTACTAACACTGTGTCTAAAAGTACCATAGTTTCAAGGCTAGCAGATAATAGCAGTTGATATTACACATTTTGGACGCCACTGATTCACACTTTCGGCTAATAAAGGAGTTAGACTGAACTTAGTTGAATAAATTAAGTTCTACTCCACGAAAGACAGGTGTACGCTAATCCGGGCTAGTTGTTAATACACTGAATTACCACTACCTTTTATGAGCCACACATTTATAGACCGGTGACAAACATTGATTTTTTTTGAAAATACATACCTTGAATATAATAAAAAACCAAACTTCTAACAAATTCACCAAAAATTGTAAATTTCCGAGGAACTCAAATTTCATGCGCGCAAAGAGAAAAAATTGTGTAAAGCTCTTTGCGAAATCATATGGTGTGTTTGTCCGATCACAGCTGATGATCAGCTGATCGTAGAGCTTTCAAAAAGCTTTTAAAAATCTAATCAAAGCATCTGCTATCGATATGTGAAAAAAATATTAACGGATTTTTAAATTTGAAAATTTGAATTAAATGCCGCTAGCGGGACCAAATCGCCCACTGTGTGCTGTGAAGAAACGTTACGATGCCAGACATTCCAAACCAACAATATACAAAATAGATGATCTTATTTTGATCGAGAATGCGGCGTTTAGCACGGAGCCTCGCTATAAAGACCATTTTATTATCACCAAGGTGCTGCCTAACGACAGATATCTAGTCTCAGATCTGCCACATACTCAACGAAAGCAGAAACAGTACAAATCTATCTATTCGTCCAACAAGATGAAGCGCTGGTGCGAGTTGCCATCGGATGAGCCAGATGAAGATGAGGATTTGGTGTATGAACCACTCCCCGAATCTTGCGAAGACGCGTCGATTTGCCAAGAGAGGTCGACTGTGAACAACGGCAAATTAGCCAGTGTTCATAAGCACTTAGTTATCGGTATCGATACTACATGCAGTATTGGTATCACGATATTTGCAAAAATACTTAAATATCGATAATCAACACGAGTAGTATGAAGCACGCACTCGAGCAAGAAGCACGTTAACGAAAAATATTATAATTTAAAAATGTTAAAACATATCAACTCAACTATCCAAATAAACCTACAAATACACTCGAAGGCCTATTAATTCCCACAACTTCTCCCTCACGATTAAATCTTTCTTTGTGTAAGATGGTATTTTTACTATATGCCTATGAAAAGTGGGAAAATGGGATTTCCAAATTGTATGACGGAGTGTCATCAGTAACTAAGAATAACTGGTTTTTTGAAAACATTGATGAGACTTTCTACGGGATATATCAGGTTATGGGACGAGCTATCGACACTATGGACTGTTGAGTGGAGGGATAGAGTGTTTATCTCATGTTTTGCCGGTGTTCTAGACAATGCACCTGCTACCACGTTAGAAGTGCTAACTCGTAGTTAAATACTGACAGGTAACTTTTCCAACGCTTAAGTTTTACGTTATGGTTCTTGTTGCTAAATGCAAAGGTGAGAGGTTGGTGATCTGTGAATATCACAACCTTAGCGGTACCATATAGGTAAGTTCTCAAGCTTTGCAATGCCTACGATTGCTCGTTAACGGCGTAATTTTCTTCAGTTTTTGACAAGGTACAAGAAATAAATTTGATTGGTTTGTCCCCCTTCCTCTAGTACAGCTCCGATCGCGAAGTTAGATGCATCTGTTGTCAGATGAAACTCCTTCTGGAAATTCGGAAAGCTTAGAATAACATCTGCTGAACTAAGAGACCTTTTAAGTTTGTTGAAAGCCTCAATAGACTCTTGGTTTAGCTAAATCTGTATTTTGTCGGACATTCTTGATGAGACTCGACCGCCTTCTTCTCTGAGAAGTGTGGTAAGAGGCTTAGCTAGTTTAGAATAGTCTCCTATGGCAGTATCCAGACAAGCCTAAGAATGATCTTAATTCTTTTAGAGAATTGGGTATAGGGAACTCGGAAATAGCTTTAACTTTTTCCGGATTCGTCTTAACGTCAATTTCGGATATTGTGAATTTCAAGAAATTGACTTGTTTCTTTAAAAAATCGCACTTATCCATTTTGACTTGCATGTTAGCATTTTGCAACGTTAAAAAGACTTGTCCTGTTTTGTTAAAGATGATTATGTCATATATATAAATATAACAGATCTTCCCGATATGATCTCTTAGAGCTCTTTGGAAGATGGATGGTGAATTTTTAAGTCCGAAAGGAAGGCGAGTGAATTCCAACATTTCTCCGTTGACTGCGAATGCTGTATTTTCAATGTGTTGTTCTTTTAACAGAATTAGAGGAAACCCGAGTACTGCGAAGAACTTATTGCTCCCTAACTGCGCTATGATTTCTCCTATCTCAGGCATTGGGTATCGATCAGAGTTTGTGTCAGCGTTTAGCTTACGGTAGTCAGTGTTTAGCTGGTGGTCTGATTATACCGTCGTCTAACATCTCTTGATGCTGACTTACAACTTCTTGTTGAGCGATATAGAGTATTGATAATGTTTGCTGTGGATTGGTTTATCAGACGTAGTTCGAATTTCTCCGATTTCTTTAGTGGAGTATGTCAGTTTTTCGCCTGGCTCTGCAAATAGCGTTCTGTAATTTGCATTTCTGTGATCCTGATTTTCTGTGCAACCAGATGTAATGCGTGGCTAAGGTCTCGAGGTTCCTTAACGGGTTAAAGACAGGGCAAGGCTCCGTTGATACCTCGTACGAAAGTATAAAGGGCTTTGCGTCGGTAACTGTTCGTCAAAGCTCTTGTGCAGTCTGCAGAATCTTTTTGTATGCCAACTTGATTGAGTATCAAAGATAGTTCGTGGTACACGGCTTGGTAATATTCCATAATGTACAATATGCCTTGAGTTAACGAGAACAATTGGTATTCGAGTCTTTAACATAGATCTCGCTTATCCGAGTAGTGTTCTGTTAAACATTTGGAAATGGCATTGCAATTCAAGGAGGTGTTGTATGATTCCAACACAGTTACCGCTTCGCCTACTATTTTCATACGTACCGCTAACGTAACTAAGTAGTATCTATGCGTAAGCTCTTGTGCTGCGAATATAGCCATAATTCTGTCGACATTTTTCTTCCAAGATTCGAAAGAAGTCCTGTCTCCCGTAAATTTATTGATTAGACGCGTTAAGTCTGGTACTTTCTCTAGCTCACTATTCTATGTATGGTATGTATGTCCATTAGTGGTTCCTCTGCCTCTACTCCTAAAGCTTATCTAATCATTTGTCAGTAATTAAGGTTTTTTATAACATCCCTTAACTCTGGAGTGGCTATGCACTGACGAGCAAAACTGTAACACGAGTTCATTATTGCAATTTCAAAGGTCTGTTACTTTTTTTCTAATGCACGCATTTAAAAGATCTTAGTTTTGTGTTATAGGTTATATCATTTACTACTATTTAGCAAAATTAAAAACCATTTGTTATCAGTTAAAGAAAATGATACGCCAAACTGTAAAAGAAGTCAAATGTTACAGTTTTGCACTCCGGTTATTTTTTTTTTAACAAATATTTTTATTAATATATTTGATTCGTTTCGTAATAGAACTTTATCGTTTACTATTATATCTATATTTTTTACTTTTCTATCATATATTTCCTTATTTTTCTTCTTATGTTCTTCTAACATTATCTTAGCTCGTTTGTATGCTACTTCTAGCCTATATTTACTTTCCTTAGCATAATTTTCTATATTATAGATTACTCTTATGTTGTCTACCGAAAACAAGATCATATGGATAATAATTATGTGCCGTTGAGGTTGTCGTGTTGAAAGAGTATACAAAATATTGGAGCCATACGTCCCAATCAGTTTTGTCAACCGATATATATAAATGTATGTACTCATTAAAAGTTCTGTGACTTCTTTCAACTGTTCCAACTGTCTGGTGGTGGTATGCTGTAGATGTTAAATTTTTAATTATTATTAAAGGTGTTTTTGTATGCGATGTTGTTTTTGCTTTCTGACATTTTTGACATTTTCTTACGTACTCAGTTATATCTACATCTAACATACGTACATATGTCTAATAACAATAGTGTCTTTATACTTTGGTATGACCTCCTTGAATTGGATCGCCATGAAATGTAGACAAAATAGCTTCTATCTCTTTACCATTTGTTAATGTGGTCACCGGGTTGAGTACCGCTGCCTACTGAGCCCAAAGTAACACCTGTTGGCAAGTGTTCTTCTCCGCTTAATCTCCAGACTGACATCATTTGTACTTATTATAGCAGTGCCTAGGTAAATAAACTCCTGGACGGACCAAAGCTATAGTTTTCTGCAGTTAGCTGAGAATCAAGACGCCGCGATTCTCTGCTAGAGCACACCATAAACTTTGTTTTCTCCATATTCACCGCTAGTCCTACTTTCGTTGATTCCTTTTCAATAGCCCCGAAGGCTCCTGTGACATCACGCTTGGTGCGGCCAATGATATCAATATCATCAGCGTAACCAAGGAGCTGGACACATCTGTTGGTTAATATCGTGCCCGTCCGATGTACACCAGCCTTTCTTATAATACTCTCCATTAAAATATTGAAGAGTATACAAGACAGCGAGTCACCTTGTCTGAGGCCACACTTGGTAGTAAAGGTTTCGGATTGGCCACATCCTATCTTGACAGAGCTGATGGTGTTGCTCAATGTCATTCTGCAAAGTCTAGTCAGCTTTGCTGGTATACCAAGCTCAGACATGGCGTATATAGGCGATCTCGCCGGGGGCTATCAAATGCGGCTTTGTAGTCGACGAAGAGATGGTACGTGTCGATCTGGTTTTCGTAAGACTTCTCCAGGATTTGGCGCAAGGTGAAAATCTGGTCAACGGTGGACTTGCCAGGCCTGAACCCGCACTGATAAGGTCCAATCAGTGCTTCAGCATGGGGTTTCATGTTTTTTTTAAGCCGTTGGATTGCATCCTTGACTTCGATATGACTTGGGATTGGCACTTCAGTATCAGTGCCATAGATTGGGGTTCGTGGATCATAGTCTTCAGAATCTGTGCCTCAGCACGACCTCTGCTTCTGTGACAAGATTTCCATCATCGTCCCTGCACGCCACTGCACCAGTCTTAAATCCTTGGGTCAGACGCTTGACCCTCTGGTAGAAGATACGTGCTTCATTTCTGCATCTGCTGCTCTCTATGCTCTCCCACTCTCGCCTTTCCTGCTCTTTCTTCTTGCGTCTGAAAAGGCGTTTTTCGTCTCTTCTTCTCGACCTGTAGACATCCACAATAGCTCGTGTCGCCCCAGCCTGCAGTGTTCTTCTGTAGGCGGCGTCCTTTGCAGCTGTTGCGTCCTGATCGTACCATGGATTCCTTGTTAGAGGACGCTGGAATCCAAGCACTTCTTCTGCCGAAGCTCGATATGAGATATGAGCGCCCACATATCGCTTATGTCTTCAGGTATTGAAGGTGCTCGGCTTAATATAATGATCGATCTGATTTCTGGTCAGTCGATCGGGAGAGAGCCAAGATGCCTTATGGATGTCCAAATGACGGAATCCGGTACTACGAACTACCATATTATGCGCAGCTGCAAAGCCTATTAATCTGAGACCATTGCTCGAGGGGGGTCTCATGTAGACTAAATCGCCCGACGGTGGCACCAAAGATGTCTTCTCGTCCTACCTTGGCATTAAAATCTCCGAGGAGAATTTTAATGTCATGGGAAGGACAGCGGCCATAAGCTCGGTCGAGCTCCGCATAGAAAGCGTCCTTGGTGGCATCGTCCTTTTCCTCCGTTGGGGCATGTGCGCATATCAGGCTGATGTTAAAGAATTTGGCAGTAATTCGGATCGTTGCAATTCTCTCGTTTGTTGGCCGAAAGTGAGAGACTCGGCGCCGCAGCCTGGCACCTACGACGAAACCACAACCAAATTCATGCCGTTCTGGGTGGCAGTTATAGTATATGTCACAGTTCTTCTTCTTTATGCAGCCTTGGCCTATCCATCGCATCTCCTGGATAGCAGTGATGTTAGCCCTGCATTTGTTGAGGGTATCTGCTAGTTGTTGAGCAGCACCGGGTCTGTACAATGTTCGTACGTTCCAGGTGCATACTCTCAAATCATTGTCCTTTTTACGCTTGCTATGGTCGTCAACGTTAGATCGGTTCCTTTCCGAGGCTTCTCTTGCTTCCTTCACTGAAATTGTGTTTTACATGGGTGGATTCCAAGTCCTACGCCAAAACCTAGTTTGTAGAGTTAGGACTCTCGTTGCGCGCTTTAGTTTGCCACTCAACGGCTGTCGAGTGACAATCCAGGGAGAACCACGTGGAGGTAGTGCGTCGGCTTGAAGAGAGCAGTGACAGGAATCATGCTGGCATTCACCAAGTTGAATGCAATCAGACACTTTGACCTGTATGCTTTCCCCCATTCTCCCCATCTATATATATATAATTAGATGTTCGCGGTGTACGAACAGTAAAAAAATAAAACACAAGGATTTATTTTTTACTTAATAGACTACTTTATTTTTATTTGCAAGCTCGCGGGCTACGCGTCTTGAGTGAGGAAAGTGTCTTTAAAAACTAGACTCACAATATGCTGAGCTCTAACATGAAAGTTCTTATTACGACTTAGGGCTAACATACGTGTGATGTTTTGTGTTTGTGTTAGTGCAGTAATGCTGAGTCCTCAAGTTGCAAATGGAAAATTTTAGTGGACTTTGGATTTTTGGAAGTGGCACGATCGCCAATGTAATAGGATCTTTTGTTTGTAACAGTCGGTGCCGTCGCGACAAGTGTTTATGTTTATGATATGATTTGTGGGAAAGAATTTGGAAGATAGGGAATAATTATGAGTGTTTGTCACGTACGAGAAATTATTCTGGAGATGGATATATTACTCCCCCAACCTATAGAGATTAGCTTGTCCTCAAGCGTTTAGTTCAGGGTACATAAGTGGGACTGGAATTTCAATATTATCGGTTTCAGCATTAGCACTTATGTCTGTGTCATGTGTTCTTACAAATTTTTGTGTTATTATGTTGAATAGTGTTTTAATTTTCTTATTCACTAAGTTGTATATAACAATGAGGATTAATATTAGTACAATTATAATTATTGGATATTTATAATTATTGTTCTCTCTATTGTTATACAAAATCATTTCTTTTATTTCAATGTGTGATAGTGGTTCTATTTTAGTTACATTGTACTCTGTGAACATAATGGTTGTAAATTGCTGTGCTCTATTTGAAATTTTAACATTTTTTAATTCAATAGTACAATTAAATATTTTTATTATTTTATCTTTTTCGATGTACATATCTAAATCATTACAATTCTGATTTAGTTTGGTTCTGGTTAAGTTCCAGGTTATTATGATATTCGGCTCTACTATTTGTATAAATTCTTGTTTACGATATTTATTAAAAGTGCAAACTGGGGTTTCATGTTTTATTATATTAGTTATGCATTGGTCATTTATAATCTTTTTAGAAATTGAATTTGAAACAAAGTTATTGTGTAGATAAAATTTTCCTTCAACATTTTCATTGATGATTTGTCCATTCTTATCTGGGTATGGGATTACTTGGAAAGTTTTAGTTTCAAGATTACTCAATGGAATGTGGGACATGATGAAAATTTCATTTGTAAGTGTACTGAACCAAGCAGAAGTTTTAATATTCATCAATTTTTCGTGATTAATGTGATCTATTTGATCGTGTTTAAGTAATTTTGGATTAAATATTCCTAAGCGAGTTAATTGTAGGCTTAGTTCGATATCTTCTATATATTCGGTAAAATGTTCAATGTTAAAAATTAATGAATTTAATTGTTTTTCTTCTTCCAAAATTTTGCTTTGATTATTTATAATATTAATACCTTGATTAAATGTATTTATAAAATCATTAAGATTATTTGCCTGAATTGAATTATGGGCAATTATGTTAATTTGGTTTTCAAATTGTTTCTTATCTTCTTCATCTAATGTGCCAAAAAGGAATTTAAGTGATGATCCTATGAAATCGAATAAACCTCGTTTAGTACGACTTGTTATTCTGATACCTGCCATTTGCTTTTCTAATTTATTCATTAAATATTTTATTTGGGGGTACTTATTAAAGATATGGCTTTGAGTTAATAATAAATCAAAAGAGTTCTCAATTTGTGTTACGTTTATAGTTAAGCAATGATGTTCGAAGGATATTGGTAAATTAATTGTTCCTGACTCAAATAGGATGAATCCTTGATCATTTTGAATGGGATTTACTTCGACTTGTTGAGCGTTTACAGTTGTGCAAATAATTGACAATATAAGTAACATCAGTAATTTAGGATGTTTCGTCACTTGGGCTGGAATTAACATATTTACTTTTGTTAATTACTTTCTTCTTTTTAAACTTCGATCTATAATGTGTAACTTTTCTGCCTCTATTTGTTTCTTCGTAATGTTTTTCATCGAGCTTTTAATGTTACCTGTCTTTTGAAAGGATTTGTGGTTTTTGATTTAACCAATGGGGCTTGTCTAAATCGTGTATCTACTTCAAAATCACTTCTGTTTTTATTGAGGTTATTTATTTGATTTACTTTATTCTCTTGTGAGTTATATTCAGGGGTTCCTGCATAAATAAAAATATCTGCTGGAGTTCTATTAGTTGCCTTATGTTTTGTTTTATGATTATAAGTATATAATATTGTTTCGAACTTTGTAATTTTATTTTCAATATTATCGTCGCTTCCTATTATTCTTAACTTTTCATTTATAGTTTTATGAAACCTTTCTATGTCTGATATTCCTGTTTTACTTGTTGTTATGTTAATTTTATGCCTTCTTCTTGTAACCAAATTTGCAAAGCTGCACTGATGAATGCTGAGTCTTTGTCTGCTTTTATTTCTATGGGTTTTCCCATTTCATTAAAAACTTTTAGTAAAGCTCTTTTAGCTTCTAACCAATCTCTACTTTGAACTTAAACTAATGTTGTGAATTTGGAATAAACATCTATACAAGAAAGAAATTGTTTCTTATCTATCATATAAAAATCTATAACATATTTATCCCTAACATTAAGTACTTCGGGTGTTATCTCAAACGTGAGTTTTGTATCTCTATGTTCGGTCTTGGCTATGTTGCAAATTTCACATTCATTAATTAGATTTTGTATTAGCTTCTGGTAATCAGGGTAATAATATTTCTCCTTAAACCAATTTATTGTTTTTTCTATACCTGGATGTAACAACTTTTTATGTGTTTTTAAAATTAATTCTTTAAACTCTGCAAAGGTTTGTAAGTCAATTAATTTTAAGCTTGTTTTCATTACTTTAGTTATATTACTTGGGCTTATTATTTCTAAATAGGCTCTTTGAAAAATTGGAAAATCTATTTCGTCATGAAAATAGACAACACTATTTTTCGAGCAAAGATATTCCTTTATCATATCTTTGGCATATTGGTTAGTCATTTCCTTGTAAGAAATTTTAATGTTAAGTTTATGAAAATAGTGAGTTGTTTCAACTTTATTATTGTCACTTTTTATGAATTCTATTTGCCTGTTAAAGTAGTTTAAAGGTCTTTCGGTTATTGGTATGTGATATTGACTGTCCTCTTGAGCACTATGTATAGTTGCTCCTGTGCTAATTGCATCTTCTCTAAGAAATTCTCTTCTATTTTTATACGTGAAAGTGCATCTGCTACGTTATTTTCCTTTCCTGGTAAGTACTTGATTTGATAATCGTATTCGTTTAATCGGATTTTCCATCTTTGTAATTTCATGTTTGGTTCTTTAATGTTACTGAGCCAAACTAGTGGCTTGTGATCACTTAAGATCTGGAATTTTCTACCGAATAAGTAAGAACGGAAATATTTGGTTGCCCACACGATAGCTAATAGTTCTTTCTCTATAGCTGAATAGTTTGATTCGTGTTCGTTTAAAGTTCGACTTGCATAGCAAATGGGTTTGTGTTCCTGTGATAGAACGGCGCCTATAGCGAAGTTGCTAGCATCTGTAGTCAATGAGAATGGTTTCTCGAAATTAGGATAAACTAGTATCGGATCGGACGTTATTAAAACTTTGAATTTTTCAAATGCTGACACATAAGTGGGATCTTTTATGTTTATGGTGGCGTTTTTCTTCAACTTTGTTGTCATGGGTTTTGCAATATTTGCGAAATTGGGTATAAATTTGCGATAAAATCCGCATAAACCTAGGAATGATTTGATTTCTTTTGGTGTCTTTGGTATTGGGAATTCAACAATTGCCTTAATTTTGTTTGGATTTGGTTTTATACCTTGCGTGGTGATTACATGCCCGAGGAAATCAGTTTCCTTCTTCATGAATTCGCATTTGTCTAATTGTAATTTCAAATTTGCTTCCCGAAGTTTTGAGAAGACTTTCGAAATGGATGATATGTGCTCTTCCAATGAAGTGGAGTAGATAATAATATCATCTAAGTAAACTAGACAATCCTTGAAGATCAAATCTTCAAGTAGGTTATTCATACAGCGCTGGAAAGTCGCTGGAGCATTTTTAAGCCCAAAGGGCATACGAGTAAATTCGTAGTGACCATGCTTGGTTGAAAAGGCAGTTTTTACAATTGAATCGGGATCCATTTGGATTTGATGGAAACCCTTTGCAAGATCGATCGTAGTGAAGTATTGGCATTTGCCTAACTTGTCTAGGATCTCATCCATATTTGGTATGGGGAATTTGTCGTCAATGGTTATTTCATTGAGGTTTCGGTAGTCAATGACTAACCGGAATTTTTGCTTTCCTGAAGCGTCCATTTTCTTTGGAACAATCCAGATGGGTGAACAGTAAGGGGACTTTGATTTCTTAATTATGCCCTGGTCTATCATTTCGTTAATTTGTTTATTGACCTCTTGATCGTAAGCCTGTGGGTATTTATAAGGTCTTTTATATAATGGGTCTTCGTGTTTCGTTTGAATTGAATGCTTAATCGTACTAGTGAAAGTCAAATTTTCACCTTCCCGGTACTGAATATCGCGAAATTCATGTAAAACCTTTTTTAATTTTTCAACCTCTTCTGTGTTAAGATGTTCGAGTCTGAACTCATTACATTCTTTTAATTCATCTTCGATTGCGAAGTTGAATGGCCTATCTTCGGTCAAGGGTGGATTTGCACAATCTTCTGTGTAAGTTTCTTCAGAATTTTCTTCCTCGTTTTGAAATGTAAATTTATATTCTCCTAATGTAACTGTGCCATTTTCGTAATCAATTTGGGATTTACTGGCTTTTAAGTATTCTCTTCCTAATAGCATATCATAATTTTCAGAGAAATTATGAATGTAAAATTTTTGTTTTGTAGAACAAAGTCTGCTGGGACCAAAAAGTATACTTTCTGATAATTCGGTAGTGCCGTTAATTGTTTGAACATTGATTGGATTTTTATAAATTGGAAAACTGAAAGTATTTTGTTTTAGAAGGTTTATTGAGGAACCTGTATCAATGATACATTTTAGGTTCACTTCATTCATTTTGATTCTTATGTATGGTGTGTTTGCTCTGCATTTAGTTCCGAGGCACTTTGATGAAAATTTTCACCTTGCTCCATTTTGAATTGGCCACTTTGGCTTTCTCTTTGTCTTTTTACCGGTGGGTTAGGCCCACGGCTTGTTGAGGTGTCCCTTGAATAGTTATAAGGGTTTTGTGTTTGAGCTTCTTTTAGTTTTTATTGAATTCTTGGTGAAGATTTTGATTATTCTGATTTGAATTTGAGTAATTAGTTTGTGGTTTTGAATTGGACGAATCATCTGAATGAGAATTGTTTGAGTAGTTTGCGTAAGATTTATTTTGATTCCTACGACTATTGTTTTCACTCCTATGGTTATTCTGAGTCTCATAAGTCTCATAAATACCTTCTGTTTGAGCAACGGCTTTTAGCTTGCTTATTGAAGTTATATCATACCTTGCTAAGGTCATGTATAATCTGTCTGGTAGTTTTCTAGTTATTACATTTTTTGTGGTAATTTTTAGAGCATTTTTATAAATTATTGTTGTGCTAGCGTCATTGTCTAGTGCTAACTTATTGCTAACAATATAGGATTTTCTCTCGAGCTCTTCTACGAACTTACGTAGGCTTCCATTCCAGTTGGTATTGTATAGTCTTCTTAGTAGCTCCTCATAAGGTGTCTGCGTCTTGAATTCCTCGATTAGGGACGATCTCAGCGATATCCAGTTGTTGGATTGTGTGATCTGTGCTGTACGCAAGGCTTCTCCGTCCAGTTGTCGTTCAATAGCACCGAAGATTACGCTGCTTTGGCGTACATCATTTGTTGGGTATAGAGACAGAATAAAATCTATTCTCTTTATAAATGCCGACAAATTTTCTGCTCCGTTGTCAAACGCTGGCACGTGTTTGATTTGATTTAGACACTGGTTTAAGTGTGCTTCTGTTAATTCGGTTGCCATTTTTGAATTGTTATTTGATTTGCACACGTGGTTCGGGTTTTTTGAGTTTTTTATTATGACGGATTTTTTTTACAAGGTTTTTTGTATTACCGTTTTAATAACGCACTCACGCACGTAGATGTTTTTCGCGGATACGTTTTGTCTAGTTCACAACTCGGACGCGTTCTCCCAGGACAATGTTAAAGTCCTTCTAGCGGTTCACGACTGCTTTGTTGATTCAGTAACTAGTACGACGTATCCTACCGGCTGCGCCAATTAGATGTTCGCGGTGCACGAACAGTAAAAAATAAAACACAAGGATTTATTTTTTTTTTACTTAATAGACTACTTTATTTTTATTTGCAAGCTCGCGGGCTACGCGTCTTGAGTGAGGAAAGTGTCTTTAAAAACTAAACTCACAATATGCTGAGCTCTAACATGAAAGTTCTTATTACGACTTAGGGCTAACATACGTGTGATGTTTTGTGTTTGTGTTAGTGCAGTAATGCTGAGTCCTCAAGTTGCAAATGGAAAATTTTAGTGGACTTTGGATTTTTGGAAGTGGCACGATCGCCAATGTAATAGGATCTTTTTGTTTGTGACAGTCGGTGCCGTCGCGACAAGTGTTTATGTTTATGATATGATTTGTGGGAAAGAATTTGGAAGATAGGGGAATAATTATGAGTGTTTGTCACGTACGAGAAATTATTCTGGAGATGGATATATTACTATATATATATATACAGTTTAAAAGAGTTCGCTTATATTTTGCGTTTTGGCCGTTATTGTATGAAATATGAACGATGGTTCCTTGAATTTATAAAAAAAATACAAATGCGAGACGAGCTCGACTTATTTTATTGATTCCAAATTATAAACTAAACATTAATTATTATTTGCTAAAGAATGAAGATACCTCTGCTCGTTGTTCTGCTGGCGGCGCTGCTCTGTCGTACCTAATGCTACTTTGTTGTTGTTCTCGTTTCCGTTGTAATTGCAGTCATTGCAATTACCATTGCTGGCTCTTGGCTGTTGTTGTTGTCGTACCGCTGCAACTGCTGAATCTGAAGTTGACGGTATTGCGTCTTCGCTGGTGTGGTTGTTGTTGTTGCCGTTTCCGCTAACTTTTCGAGGATCGGGTTACCGTCTGGTTCCCAGACGTTAGTGACGCTGCGCACGTGTCGTTGGTTATGCGCTGCGGTGTGTTTCGTAACTTGCAGTTCGGTGCAACCAACTCTGGTGTTAACTCCTCCCCCTTTAAACGCGTACGTCCTCGGACGCTATGTAGAAGCGTTTTTGGGTTCCATTGCTTGGTGTTTCGCCTTTCTGTATCTCTGTGGTTTTTTTTGCTCTTGTAGTGGACTTGAGTTTCCATACCAATATAGCCAGTATAGTGAAAGTTATCACCAATATGCCAGAAAGTGCGAAGCTGATGGAATTTGCCTTAAAGTTGTTAGTTCGTAGCGTATCCAGTCTTCGAGTGTTGTTGATGTTAAGTTCTTCTAACATCTGTAGCCATCTACTGGAAGAGTGGTGGAATCGTTTCTGCATATCTTGCCTCGTTAGCTTCATATTCGTCATCGCCAATTCTTATTGTAGCGTTTTCGAATTGTATGAGGTAGCTTCCTTTCAGATCTACTTCATCTTGGTCTATTTGTATGCTGCCAGTGTAGTCGTTTAACAGAATTGTACCCGTCAAAATTTCTTCATGGTCTGGAACATGTTGGCTATTTACTGTATTGCAGTAGGGTCTTGAGTGGTTTAACAAAGGAGTAATACAAGTATCGTTACTTAAATCTATGATATTATCTCTATGACAAATGATTTTATCGTTATGGGATTCGCAATCATTTTTCTGGGCGTACAGAGCATTATTGCATTTGATAATATTTTCATACTTAATTACATTTATAACTTTGTCTTTTTTTGTTGGTTTTATTTTCATTGCGGTACAAAGTTGATTTCCTAACAGTGGAATGCTTACCATGTACAACATTTCTTTACCGTTTGAGGCTATTTTTAATTTTGCAAATTCTAATAGTTCTTCAACGTTTACAAACATTATTTTTTCGCTTTTTTAGTATTTGTTCAATTTTACTTATTTCTAATTCTGATAATACAATATTATAGAGTTTATGGTATTAGTTTTTGCCCATTCATCTTTAAAGATTTGAATTTTGTATTTTAGAACTGATATTATTTGTTCTTGAAATTCCTTATGTTCTAAAGTTGTTTTCAATATAGCATTAGATCTCATGCTTAGTTCATTTATTCTTATATTTAATTCTTTATTTATTATAACTTGTCTATTGTTGTTTTCAAGTTGCTCATTTATTTTAGCTGTTACAATTTCGTGATCATTGCGGTCCGGCGTGCCGGCCAACCATTTCCAGGCTGTTCCTAGGAAATTTATGGATCTTGTCGTTCTTTTCATAGGTTTTAGTCGACGCAAATCGATTTTAATTTTTCTAAGTTCGTATTCTAAGAATGGGAAAAGCTGATGATTTTGGCTCACATTTTTCAATGTTTCTTCTAGTTTCCATGCAGTGTTTTCGTATTCTTCTATATTGAAAACATGAATTACTCTGAATGCGCCATTCTGAATTGCTGCTACTCCAGTCTTGATAGGAATCAACTGGGAATTTGAATAGTCTAAGATTGTGGCCAACCCGTGACATAACGGCAAGAAAAATCTGTGATCGGATATTATGTTTTGATATTATTTTTATGTACTAGTTTGCCTGATTGTGTTTTATTGTTGTATTTCTGTCTTCTGAAACTATTTCTTTTCTAAATTTTGGTGATATTTTTGATCCTAACCTTTTATCTATTCTGACGTAAATAACTTCTCCCCTTCGTATAAGTTCTTATTAGTTTCTTTTTTGAATTGTGGTATAATAAATCTTCCTCTTGTTTTCTTTTTATTTCGTTGCTGATCTGATTCCTAGCTTGTTCTAATTCTTGTGGATCTGTTATTGTTCTTGTTCCGAAAAACACCTCAATTGGTGTCTTCTTGGTAGTGGAATGAATTGAACAGTTATACTCCTGTACTGCTTTGAAAATTAAACTCTCAAAATTGATTGAATCATTTTCTTTTTTTAAAACATCTCATTATTTCTGTGAGAGTAGAATGGAATCTTTCCACTTGTCCATTACTTGTGGAGTGATAAGGTGGTGTCGTATATACTTCTGCTTTGAGCTGATCTTTTAGTAGAAATTTAATGGAAGCCGCGTTCATTGCCTTTTCGTTATCCATTATAACTAATCGTGGCATGCCGAATGCTATCATAATTTCGCGTAAGGGGTGCTTTAGATCTTCGGACGCTTTTGATTTCAGTATCTTTACTTGGGCGTATTTCGAGAATTTGTCTATGGCTGTGAGTAGTACTTGTTTTTGAGTTATATAAAGGTATATGTGAATTATTTCACCGGGGTATTTGGGTATTGGTGTTGATTGAATTTCCCCGTTGTGGATGTCTGTCATATTTAGTGAGTTTACATGTTTCACATTTCTGTACTATTGACTTAATTTTCTTAGCTAATCCAGGAAAGAAGTATTTGTTTAAAATTTGCTGTTTGTTTTCTATTGCATTTCTTTGTGCTCGTACATGTTCTTTGGTTCCTATCTCATTCTGTTCATCTTCGTTTGGAACATCCGTTACTCGTCTCCAGGTGTATCTTATTTTATAATTAGAAAAATAATTAGGATATATTTCCTGAATTTGACCCAATAATCTTTCTGAGGTGAACAATCCAATTACTATTTTGGGGTCTAGTCTTTCTTTTAAAATTTTGATTAAGTCATTATCTGTGTAGTATGTTTTAGAAACTATGTGTCTTTGATAACTCGGGAATGGTAATTCAAATGTGTAGGAATCTTTATCTGAAGTTAATAGAAAAAGTTGATTTTTGAATACATTAATTGGAGCTTCTACCCCTTGAATGAGGTTGTGTGAGGAACTTTCGTCGCTGTAAACTGTTGCGGCGGAGCTCTCTGTAAAAAAGATTGGTGGGTTTCGTGATAATGCGTCTGCTACCACGTTTGATGTTCCGGCCTTGTACCTAAGTTCATGGTTAAACTCTTCGAGATAGCTTTTCCATCTCTTAAGCTTTCCATTATGATTTTTATCGCTGAGTGCGAAAGTCAGGGGTTTACCTTCATGTTCTAATAGCGCTCCTATAGCAAAATTAGAGGCGTCAGTGGTTAGATAAAATTCCTTTTTGAAGTCAGGATAAGCTAGTAAAACGTCATCTGAGGTGAGTGTTCGTTTTATTTTATCGAATGACTCAATTGCCTCATTGTCCAATGTCACTTTAACCTTGCGTGAGGCGTTTTTTTCGAGTCTACCTTGTTCTCCTCTTAAAAGTGTAGTGAGAGGTTTTGCCAACTTTGCATAGTCCCTTATAAATCTTCTATAATAACCAGATAATCCTAAAAATGATCATAGATCTTTTAGTGTTTGTGGCATGGGGAAATCCTGTATTGCTTTAGCTTTGGTTCTTATTCCTTCCGCTGAGATAGTGAAACCCAAGAAATTAACTTCTTTTTTGAAAAACTCGCACTTGTCGAGTTGAACTTTCATATTCGCATCTTGAAGAGTCGTGAAGACTTTCTCTAAATCGTTGGCATGATCGGTTTCGGTTTTGCTGAACACAATTATGTCATCAATGTAAAAATAGAATATCTTGCTGGTGTGGTCTCTTAAGATATCGTCTAATGTGCGTTGGAATATTGAGGGTGAATTCTTAAGACCGAATGGTAGTCTCGTGAACTCAAATTTCTCTCCGTTAACAGCGAATGCTGTTTTTTCTATATCTCTTTCGGACAATGGATCTTGGTGAAACCCACTTTTCAGATCTAAAATTGAAAAGAATTTGTTTTCGCCTAATTGTGCGATTATTTCGCCTATTTCTGGGATCGGGTAACGATCCGGGATTGTTACGTTATTAAGTTTTCGGTAGTCAATAACTTCTCTAAACTTCTTTTTACCAGATGCGTCTATCTTTTTTGGCACCACCCAAACGGGTGCATTATACGGAGACCGCGAAGGTCTAATTATACCATCTCGTAGCAATTCTTGGATTTGGGTTTCTACTTCTGCTCGTAATGAAGCGGGGTATGGGTAATGTTTGCTGTACACAGGTGTGTCGGAATTAGTTCTAATTTCACCAACGACTCTTGTTGTGTAGGTCAGTTTCTTGTCTGGGTTCGCGAATAATTCGGAGTAATTATTTGTTAGTTGAGAAATAGTTTGTTTTTGTAAGGGTGCTTGTGTTTTTAGTTGAAGAATTTTGATTTTTCGTCCGCCCTTTATGATCAGTGTGTCAGTTCTTATATCAACTATTGCATCAAGTTGTTTTAAAGTGTCATTCCCTATAATGCCATGGAATGTTTTCAATGTGGGTAATATAAAAAATGTAAATGTCAGGTTTTTGAGGCCAAAAAGATTTAAGTGTGTATGGTGTGTTATTTCTATTTTCCCTTCTACTGAGTTTGCAAAGAATGAGTTGTTGTTGATCTTCGGGTTCTTCACTAAATGGGGTTGGACATAGTTCTGATTAGAGCCTGTATCTATTAAAAATTTTAATTTACTCCCGTCCCTCATTACGCATTGGCTATATGGCAGTGAGGAACTATTTAGTCTAAAAAATAGACGTCTGCTGCGTCTGATGGGTTTGTTTCAAAATCATATTCTTCTTCTATTGGATTCTGATCATCCCAATCAGTTACTCCTTCTAGTCCTACTTGCTCAAAATATTCTTGTTCCTTGTCAGCACTTGCTACGTCTTCTGGTTCACCTTCGAAGGCACCAGTTTCGATATTGAAATGCCTTTGCAATTTCTGCGGTGGTCCATTGTGTACAGACATAGGTGGACGCTTCCCATTCATGTCATTATTATGAGGTCTATTCATAAGTTGACATGCCTAGTTCGAATGGATGGATCTACTTCCATTGGGACAGGTTTGGGCTCTGGTTTCTGAGCAATTGGGCGTGGTGGTGGAGCGAAACTTGGTCTATACAAAGCTCCCTGTTGTATTGGAGGAGCGTATTGTCGTTGAGGGAATGGTACGTTATAGCTCGGTTGAGGAACCGTATTGGTCCAAGATGATTGTGGTCGAGTTCCCTAAGTTGGTCTTATAACAGGTGGATAGTATAAGTTTGGTTCAAATCTGTGTCCATTGTTAGGCAATTGGTATGTTAGTTTCGAATTAGATTGCCTGAAGTTATGTTGTATTTGTCTAGGTGGTAGTGGAGGTGGCATTTGCCGAGATCTAGGAGCAAAAGAGTTTCGATGCTCCTGGTCTTCTACCAAGCTGCACAGGTGCAGAGCATGGCTCAGATCTCTTGGCTCTTTAATGGCGAATAATCGTGGCATATCGCCGTTCAGGCCGCGCATAAAAGTGTCTAATGCTTTGTCACGATACGTATTGGTCAAAGTTCTGATTACTTCAGGGGATTCCTCTTGTGCACTTATTTGGTTGAGTATTAGAGACAAATGATGATACACAACTCCGTAATACTCGGTTACAGTCATACGGCCTTGCGTCAGTGAAAACATCTGATAATCTAGAGTTTTCAAATCACGCTTGTCAGAAAAGTGCGCTGTGAGGCACTTAGATATTGCCTTCCAGTTAAGAGGAGTGTTGTAAGAATTCAACACCGCTTCTGCCTCATCAACAATCTTATTTTGGATTGCGACCATGAGGAGGTAGTATCTATGTGTGTTTTCTTGCCCTTCATAAAGAGCAAGAACTCTTTCGACATTCTTTTTCCAGCTGCCGAACATAATTCTATCCCCAGATAATTCCCTAATCAATCGAACGGTATCCGGTACCTTATCTTTTTCTCCTCCTAGACCGGGTCTAACAACTGGTAGATCTACTAAGAGTTCTGGTCTTTCTTCAGTATTAACCGCTTGCCTTATGATTCTACCATCTCTAAGTACTTCATTGATAATTCCTGTAATAGCTTCCCTAAGTTCTGGACTGGTAACTGGAGTACTAGTCCTTGGCGTGTTTTGGATGGGTTGTCCTATTTGAAGGTTACTAATTGATTCGGCTAAATCTTCTGCTGTCGCCATTGTCTTGGTTTTAAAGTTTTTTAATCGGAAAAACAGTTTTTCTATTTTGTCTTGATCACGAAATTAATTATTAAAAGTGTGTTCTTGTTTGTAAATTACTTAATAATTAACTTATAGTTTTCTTTGTTTTCAGATTTTTATGAAAGTTTACGTTAATCTTGAATTTACTAAAATAATTGATTTTTTAATTTACTTTCAAAGGTTTAAGTTTCGTTAAAAAAAAAATTTGATTACTTTACTTAGTTTAGATTTGTTTTACTATAAAATTTTCTTTTGATTTGTTTTGCTTTTGATTCTTTGTTTCTTTTCGATTTTCTTTAGATTCGTTGCGTTACTTAGTTTAGATTCGTTTTAACATAAAATTTTCTTTTGATTTGTTTTGTTTTTGATTCTTTGTTTCTTTTTGTTTTTCTTTTTGATTGATTCTTGTTTCTTATTTCACTTAATGTCTACGCTTACAGTTCTATTAACATCTCGGCGAATCTTCCGCGCTGGTCCTCTGGATGAATCCCGTTTGTCCCGCGTTGAGTAGCGATGGGGTACTTCTTACACTTGGGTGACTTGGGTTCCTCGGGCACACTTTGCACGCGGTGTCCTACGGACTGACACTATAGGACGTCGGCGATAAAAGTTTTTGGCCTGATCTAGGTAATGACGCGACACTTTTTCCACTTATTTATTCGGGGAGTCTAAACCGCTTATCGAGCTTTGTGGCTACTTGTGGCACTTTACTTTGCACGATCACTGTTCACTAGTTTCATCGGGTTTTTTACGCGATTGGTCTGTCAACTACCTTTCGAACAGGTCCCTGCTCGGGCGCCAAATATGAACGATGGTTCTTTGAATTTATAAAAAAAAAAAATACAAATGTAAGACGAGCTCGACTTATTTTATTGATGGCGGCGCTGCTCTGTCGTACCCAATGCTACTTTGTTGTTGTTCTCGTTTCCGTTGTAATTGCAGCCATTGCAATTACTATTGCTGGCTCTTGGCTGTTGTTGTTGTCGTACCGCTGCAACTGCTGAATTTGAAGTTGACGGTATTGCGTCTTCGCTGGTGTGGTTGTTGTTGTTGCCGTTTCCGCTAACTTTTCGAAGATCGGGTTACCGTCTGGTTCCCAGACGTTAGTGACCGAAATATAGCTGACACTGCGCACGTGTCGTTGGTTATGCGCTTCGGTGTGTTTCGTAACTTGCAGTTCGGTGCAACCAACTCTGGTGTTAACTTATGTACTTTGTAGTTACATTTCTGTCGTTCCTCGTTTGTCTGCTATTAACACACTCCAGTGTATGCACCACGCGCGTAGATCCACTACACTCCATATATTTATATTTATATACTTACGTATTTTTACGTTTAGATATTAATTGAATCGAACAAATGACCGGGCAAGAGCAACTAAGGTCAACGCTGAAGATTATTAAGTTTCAAATAAGAAAAAACACAAGAGCGAATTTCAATGTTCGTGCACTTTATTAAAAGATCAGCTTAAAACTAAATACAGGGTGCGCCATATAGACAGGACCTAATGAAATGTTGAATAACTCCTCCATTTTTTAGCCCATTTTGGAAAATAAACAAGATTCATTTAGGGTATAGAATGCCATTTATTGACAATTCACTCAAAATACAATATCGATCAAATGACCGCCTTCATTAGAAACACAAAAAGCGGCCCTTTTTTGGGCATTTCGCATTGTATTTGACAACACTTCGGGCGTAATAGCAGTTTCCGCTTTGATATTAGCTTTTAGTTGTTCAATAGTCTTCGGTTTGCTGACATACACCTTACTCTTCAAGTAGCCCCACAGAAAAAAGTCCGGTGCCGTCAAATCCGGCGAACGAGGAGGCCACTCCAAATCACCCTTTTTTGACACAACGCGTCCCGGGAACTTGCTCTGCAATTGAACGATTGCTTTCGATGTACTGCGCTACAATTTCAGCCTAATTTTTTGCTGTGAGTCGATCCATGTTTAAAATGGCATAGGCTGACGTTTCAGAATCTGGCTGTCTTGTCAAAATAGGTTGAAAAATGGCGGAGTTATTAAACATTTCAATAGATGGCGCACCCTGTACAATGAATGAATGGGTTTTTTTGTTGAACAGACTTGGGTTTTGTTGCATAAGTGCATGTCAGCATTTTTTTAGTTATGCGCATGTTCTGGCTATTGAAATTTAATCAAATGGTTATTTACGTTTTGTTTGTGTTAAATTGTTTTCTTGGGACTTGGGTTGACAAAGTTGCGATGCATAGCATGTACTTATGTCACTATATATATAATTAGATGTTCGCGGTGCACGAACAGTAAAAAAAATAAAACACAAGGATTTATTTTTGTTTACTTAATAGACTACTTTATTTTTATTTATAAGCTCGCGGGCTACGCGTCTTAAGTGAGGAAAGTGTCTTTAAAAACTAAACTCACAATATGCTGAGCTCTAACATGAAAGTTCTTATTACGACTTAGGGCTAACATACGTGTGAGCAGTTACGTGCTGAGTCCTCAAGTTGCAAATGGAAAATTTTAATGGACTTTGGATTTTTTGGAAGTGGCACGATCGCCAATGTAATAGGATCTTTTTGTTTGTGACAGTTGGTGCCGTCGCGACAAATGTTTATGTTTATGATATGATTTGTGGGAAAGAATTTGGAAGATAGGGGAATAATTATGAGTGTTTGTCATGTACGAGAAATTATTCTGGTGGTGGATATATTACTCCCCCAACCTATAGAGGTTAGCTTGTCCTCAAGCGTTTAGTTCGGGGTACATAAGTGGGACTGGAATTTCAATATTATCGGTTTCAGCATTAGCACTTATGTCTGTGTCATGTGTTCTTACAAATTTTTGTGTTATTATGTTGAATAGTGTTTTAATTTTCTTATTCACTAAGTTGTATATAACAATGAGGATTAAAATTAATACAATCATAATTAACATATTGGATATTTATAATTATTGTTTTCTCTATTGTTATACATAATCATTTCTTTTATTTCAATGTGTGATAGTGGTTCTATTTTAGTTACATTGTATTCTGTAAACATAATAGTTGTAAATTGTTGCGCTCTATTTGAAATTTTAACATTTTTTAATTCAATGGTACAATTAAATATTTTTATTATTTTATCTTTTTCGATGTATATTTCTAAATCATTACAATTTTGATTTAGTTTGGTTCTGGTTAAGTTCCAGGTTATTATGATGTTTGGTTCTACTATTTGTATAAATTCTTGATTACGATATTTATTAAAGGTGCAAACTGGAGTTTCATGTTTTATTATATTAGTTATGCATTGGTCATTTATGATCTTTTTAGAGATTGAATTCGAAACAAAGTTATTGTGTAAATAAAATTTTCCTTCAACACTTTCATAGATGATTTGTCCATTCTTATCTGGGTAAGGGATTACTTGGAAAGTTTTGGTTTCAAGATTACTCAATGGAATATGGGACATGATGAAAATTTCATTTGTAAGTGTTCTGAACCAAGCAGAAGTTTTAACATTCATCAACTTTTCGTGATTAATGTGATCTATTTGATCGTGTTTAAGTAATTTTGGATTAAATATTCCTAAGCGAGTTAATTGTAGGCTTAGTTCGAGGTCTTCTATATATTCGGTAAAATGTTCAATGTTAAAAATTAATGAATTTAATTGTTTTTCTTCTTCCAAAATTTTGCTTTGATTATTTATAATATTAATACCTTGATTAAATGTATTTATAAAATCATTAAGATTATTTGCCTGAATTGAATTATGGGCAATAATGTTAATTTGGTTTTAAATTGTTTCTTATCTTCTTCATCTAACGTGCCAAAAGGAATTTAAGTGATGATCCTATGAAATCGAATAAACCTTGTTTAGTACGACTTGTTATTCTGATACCTGCCATTTGCTTTTCTAATTTATTCATTAAATATTTTATTTGGGGGTACTTGTTAAAGATATGGCTTTGAGTTAATAATAAATCAAAAGAGTTCTCTATTTGTGTTACGTTTATAGTTAAGCAATGATGTTCGAAGGATATTGGTAAATTAATTGTTCCTGACTCAAATAGGATGAATCCTTGATCATTTTGAATGGGATTTACTTCGACTTGTTGAGTGTTTACAGTTGTACAAATAGTTGACAATATGAGTAACATCAGCAATTTAGGATGTTTCATCATTCGGGCTGGAATTAACATATTTACTTTTGTTAATTATCTTCTTCTTTTTAAACTTCGATCTATAGTGTGTAACTTTCCTACCTCTATTAGTTTCTTTCTTTTTAATATTACCTGTCTTTTTGAAAGGATTTGTTGTTTTTGATTTAACCAATGGAGCTTGTCTAAATCGTGTATCTACTTCAAAATCACTTCTGTTTTATTGAGGTTATTTATTTGATTTACTTTATTCTCTTGTGAGTTATATTCAGGGTTCCTGCATAAATAAAAATATCTGCTGGAGTTCTATTAGTTGCCTTATGTTTTGTTTTATAATTATAAGTATATAATATTGTTTCAAACTTCGTTATTTTATTCTCTATATTATCGTCGCTTCCTATTATTCTTAACTTTTCATTTATAGTTTTATGAAACCCTTCTATATCTGATATTCCTGTTTTACTTGTTGTTATGTTAATTTTTATGCCTTCTTCTTGTAACCAAATTTGCAAAGCCGCACTGATGAATGCTGAATCTTTGTCTGCTTTTATCTCTATGGGTTTTCCCATTTCATTGAAAACTTTTAATAAAGCTCTTTTAGCTTCTAACCAATCTCTACTTTGAACTTCAACTAATGTTGTGAATTTAGAATAAACATCTATACAAGAAAGAAATTGTTTCTTATCTATCATATAAAATCTATAACATATTTATCCCTAACATTAAGTACTTCGGGTGTTATCTCGAACGTGAGTTTTGTATTTCTATGTTCGGTTTTAGCTATGTTGCAAATTTCACATTCATTAATTCGATTTTGTATTAGTTTTTGGCAATCAGGGTAATAATGTTTTTCCTTAAACCAATTTATTGTTTTTCTATACCTGGATGTAACAATTTTTTGTGTGTTTTTAAAATTAGTTCTTTAAACTCTGCAAAAGTTTGTAAGTCAATTAATTTTAAGCTTGTTTTCATTATTTTAGTTATATTACTTGGATTTATTATTTCTAAATAAGCTCTTTGAAAAATTGGAAAATCTATTTCGTCATGAAAATAGACAATACTATTTTTCGAGCAAAGATATTCCTTTATCATATCTTTAGCATATTGATTATTCATTTCCTTATAAGAAATTTTTATGTTAAGTTTATGAAAATAGTGGTTTGTTTCAACTTTATTATCGTCACCTTTTATGAATTCTATTTGCCTGTTAAAGTAGTTTAAAGGTCTTTCGGTTATTGGTATGTGATATTGACTGTCCTCTTGAGCACTATGTATAGTTGCTCCTGTGCTAATTGCATCTTCTCCTAAGAAATTCTCTTCTATTTTTATACGTGAAAGTGCATCTGCTACGTTATTTTCTTTTCCTGGTAAATACTTGATTTGATAATCGTATTCGTTTAATCGGATTTTCCATCTTTGTAATTTCATGTTTGGTTCTTTAATGTTACTGAGCCAAACTAGTGGTTTGTGATCGCTTAAGATCTGGAATTTTCTACCGAATAGGTAAGAACGGAAATATTTGGTTGCCCACACGATAGCTAATAGTTCTTTCTCTATAGCTGAATAGTTTGATTCGTGTTCGTTTAAAGTTCGACTTGCATAGCAAATGGGTTTGTGTTCCTGTGATAGAACGGCGCCTATAGCGAAGTTGCTAGCATCTGTAGTCAATGAGAATGGTTTCTCGAAATTTGGATAAACTAGTATCGGATCGGACGTTATTAAAACTTTGAATTTTTCAAATGCTGACACATAAGTGGGATCTTTTATGTTTATGGTGGCGTTTTTCTTCAACTTTGTTGTCATGGGTTTTGCAATATTTGCGAAATTGGGTATAAATTTGCGATAAAATCCGCATAAACCTAGGAATGATTTGATTTCTTTTGGTGTCTTTGGTATTGGGAATTCAACAATTGCCTTAATTTTGTTTGGATTTGGTTTTATACCTTGCGTGGTGATTACATGCCCGAGGAAATCAGTTTCCTTCTTCATGAATTCGCATTTGTCTAATTGTAATTTCAAATTTGCTTCCCGAAGTTTTGAGAAGACTTTCGAAATGGATGATATGTGCTCTTCCAATAAAGTGGAGTAGATAATAATATCATCTAAGTAAACTAGACAATCCTTGAAGATTAGATCTTCCAGTAGGTTATTCATACAGCGCTGGAAAGTCGCTGGAGCATTTTTAAGCCCAAAGGGCATACGAGTAAATTCGTAGTGACCATGCTTGGTTGAAAAGGCAGTTTTTGCAATTGAATCGGGATCCATTTGGATTTGATGGAAACCCTTTGCAAGATCGATCGTAGTGAAGTATTGGCATTTGCCTAACTTGTCTAGGATCTCATCCATATTTGGTATGGGGAATTTGTCGTCAATGGTTATTTCATTGAGGTTTCGGTAGTCAATGACTAACCTTTGCTCTATCATTTCGTTGATTTGTTTATTGACCTCTTCATCGTAAGCCTGTGGATACTTGTAGGGTCTTTTATATATTGGGTCTTCGTGTTTCGTTTGAATTTAATGCTTAATCGTACTGGTGAAAGTCAAATTTTCACCTTCCCGGTACTGAATATCGCGAAATTCATGTAAAACCTTTTTTAGTTTTTCTACCTCTTCTGTGTTAAGATGTTCAAGTCTGAACTCATTACACTCTTTTAATTCATCTTCGATTGCGAAGTTGAATGGCCTATCTTCGGTCAAAGGTGGATTTGCACAATCTTCTGTGTAAGTTTCTTCAGAATTTTCTTCTTCGTTTTGAAATGTAAATTTATATTCTCCTAATGTAACTGTGCCATTTTCATAATCAATTTGGGATTTACTGGCTTTTAAGTATTCTCTTCCTAATAGCATATCATAATTTTCAGAGAAATTATGAATGTAAAATTTTTGTTTTGTAGGGCAAAGTCTGCTGGGACCAAAAAGTATACTTTCTGATAATTCGGTAGTGCCATTGTTTGAACATTGATTGGATTTTTATAAATTGGAAAACTGAAAATATTTTGTTTTAAAAGGTTTATTGAAGAACCTGTATCAATGATACATTTTAGGTTTACTTCATTCATTTTGATTCTTATGTATGGTGTGTTTGCTCTGCATTTAGTTCCGAGGCACTTTGATGAAAATTTTCACCTTGCTCCATTTTGAACTGGCCACTCTGGCTTTCCCTTTGTCTTTTTACCGGTGGGTTAGGCCCACGGCTTGTTGAGGTGTCCCTCGAATAGTTATAAGGGTTTTGGGTTTGAGCTTCTTTTAGTTTTTTATTGAATTCTTGGTGAAGATTTTGATTATTCTGATTTGAATTTGAGTAATTGATTTGTGGTTTTGAATTGGACGAATCATCTGAATGAGAATTGTTTGAATAGTTTGCGTAAGATTTATTTTGATTCCTACGACTATTGTTTTCACTTTTATGGTTATTCTGAGTCTCATAAGACTCATAAATACCTTCTGTTTGAGCAACGGCTTTATTGCTTGCTTATTGAAGTTATATCATGCCTTGCTAAGGTCATGTATATCCTGTCTGGTAATTTTCTGGTTATTACATTTTTTGTAGTAATTTTTAGTGCATTTCTGTATATTATTGCTGTGCTACCGTCAGTGTCTAGTGCTAACTTATTGCTAACAATATAGGATTTTCTCTCGAGCTCTTCGACGAACTTACGTAGACTTCCATTCCAGTTGGTGTTGTATAGTCTTCTTAGTAACTCTTCATAAGGTGTCTGTGTCCTGAATTCCTCGATTAGGGACGATCTCAGCGACATCCAATTGTTGGATTGCGTAATCTGGGATGTACGCAAGGCTTCTCCATCCAGTTGTCGTTCAATAGCACCGAAGATTACGTTGCTTTGGCGTACATCAGTTGTTGGGTATAGAGACAGAATAAAATCTACACTCTTTATAAATGCCGACAAATTTTCTGCTCCGTTATCAAACGCTGGCACGTGTTTGATTTGATTTATACAATGGTTTAAGTGGGCTTCTGTTAGTTCCGTTGCCATTTTTGATTTGTTATTAATTTGCACACGTGGTTCGAATTTTTTGAGTTTTTTATTATGACGGATTTTTTACAAGGTTTTTTGTATTACCGTTTTAATAACGCACTCACGCACGTAGATGTTTTTCGCGGATACGTTTTGTATAGTTCACAACTAGGACGCGTTCACCCAGGACAATGTTAAAGTCCTTCTAGCGGTTCACGACTGCTTTGATGATTCAGTAACTAGTACGACGTATCCTACCGGCTGCGCCAATTAGATGTTCGCGGTGCACGAACAGTAAAAAAAAAAATAAAACACAAGGATTTATTTTTGTTTACTTAATGGACTACTTTATTTTTATTTATAAGCTCGCGGGCTACGCGTCTTAAGTGAGGAAAGTGTCTTTAAAAACTAAACTCACAATATGCTGAGCTCTAACATGAAAGTTCTTATTACGACTTAGGGCTAACATACGTGTGATGTTTTGTGTTTGTGTTAGTGCAGTAATGCTGAGTCCTCAAGTTGCAAATGGAAAATTTTAATGGACTTTGGATTTTTTGGAAGTGGCACGATCGCCAATGTAATAGGATCTTTTTGTTTGTGACAGTTGGTGCCGTCGCGACAAATGTTTATGTTTATGATATGATTTGTGGGAAAGAATTTGGAAGATAGGGGAATAATTATGAGTGTTTTTCATGTACGAGAAATTATTCTGGTGGTGGATATATTACTATATATATATTTATATAGTATATATATATAGTATAGTATATATATATATATACATACGGCAAACATATGTACATCATGACACATTTACATATACACGCACGTATATAATCACATCTATATATATATACTTACGTATTTATACTTAAGTTTTAGGTTTGAGTCGATTGAATGACCGGGCAATAAGCCTGAGGTCAACACTGAAAATTAAATTAAATAATTTTAATCAAATACGGTTCAATTAAGTTCCTTTATTGGTTTTAATTATTTCTTTTACAACACGAGTTTGCGTTTTAACGTTGAACTAAAGACTAATCGTACAATTTTGGCAGAATATACTTAATATGCTTTATAATCATTATGAAACTTTTTCTGTTTATGCAACTTATTTTGTAATCTGCAATGTGACTTGCTATGGGGGCTTTGACCGGATATTTTACGTAAGCATAATATGCCTAGTAGTACGTTTCTACTGGGTATGTTATGTTCAGGGTTGCCAATGCAAATTTATACATTTCCCCAAAAATCGGGATAAAATTCCCCAAATTTGGGGACAAAAATCCGCTGATTCCCCACAAATTCCCCACATAGCTATGTGGTTGGGCTTGTATGGAGCCGCGGCCATAAATATTTCCCGTAGAGATATCGCTATGAAATTTTCCCCAAAAATCTAAAAAAATATTTTGTATATATAGTATAAAAATTGTCTTGATCGGAATACTATATCCTATAGCTCCAATACAACCTTAGTATGGCTTATATGCCGAAAGTGCGCCAAAATACTTCCGGTGGAGTTACTGTGCTAAAATTTCATTATTAGGCATCCAATTTATTTGTATTTCAATTATTTAGAGTATAAAAATGTAACTCCGAACCCCCCCTTCCCACAAGCTTTTCAAAATATAATGAAATGAGGTTCTAAAGTTCCTTTTATGATATGTATATAAGAATAAATGTATTTAAATCATTAAAAATCAAATTTAATTGAATGCTAATTGGAGTGAAATAAATATTAACAAATATCTTCTAATAAATCAAATGTGCTGGAAAAAAAATTAGATTTGTCTCTTTTTGGTAGTTTCCTTTGACTTGTTATGAAAGGGTCAGAACGCAAAAGAAGTGTATTAATTAAGTCTGTATTTGTCAATATGCGAGACATCTTCCGAGTATGTTGCAGCCGGCATTTCTTTATTTCTTTATTGTTGGACTCAGCAGCTTCTTCTGATAGCTCTCCAATTGACAGCAACGCATGCTCTATCACTTTCGCACCGTGAATTAAAATTTTATGCACTGTTGCTGGAAGATAGTACCATGGATATATTTTTATCAACTGCTTAGCAGTATCCAACGCATAGGTTTCGAATTTTTGAGCATTAATAGAATATCCTGATGCTAAGGCTTGCAATATCGTTGCGCAGCGGGTTATGACGTCTTCATCAATGCCTGTAATATCAGATGCAAGCTCGGGTTACCAAAAAATTTCCTGGCTGTATTTCCATCGTTGGAAGTTCCTCTGCCTCCGTCTCTAGGCTTATCAACAATTATTCCCATTTTATCGCGAAATTCCGCTTGTACACGTTCTTTTCTTTGCAGTACATTAATCTTTTGTTCTGCTGATCTCGCTTGCCACATTTTTATTTCCAATTTGTACGAAATGTGCAAAAAGTACTCAAAAAAGCGTATGTAGGAATGAAGTGGTGATAAGCCAAATTCATAATACTTTTTGTCAGCTTTTTTTGTAAGACATTTTTCTAATTCATTCATTTCGGTGGGCCTTGCACCGCACATAAAACATTTCATAGATGACGTATTGCTTAATGCGTTGCACACTTTACCATCTACCATAGTAAGTTGCAGTCTATGATTTATAAATATTTTTTTATTGGGACTTTCAAATTCGGTTGGCTTTAGGTTATCTATTTTATTTTTGAAGTACAGTTCTTCTTCAACGGATAGTGTGGCTGTCTCCTTTTTAAATTGAAGTCTGACTGGCCTACAATAGCGTGTAGATGATGGTCTAGGATTTTTCCATATTATTTTTGAGTCACTTTCAGATATAAGCTAAAGTGGTACGTATGATGTTACAAATAGACATCTATCATCGTCATTGCTGTTTGAAAACTTTTGCTTATATTCACTGTGCCCTGTACTGCCATCAAAGCCCCATTTTCCAATTAATGTTAGTGTGTTCTCCGTGCCATCAAGACAATTTTCAGTTACAGTTTTTTGGAGCTCTAAAATGCTTAAAGCTGTGTTGTCTAGTAGACTCTGCAGCTCAACTTCTGCATATGTTTCTGCTACTGTTATATTTTCTGGATATCTTAAGGTCTTAAATTTGAGAATTTTCTCATAGCTTGGCAATATATTGCATGAAGCTTCACTGTTTATAAACTCACGAATAAGAAAATATTGATGTTTCGTGATTCCAGTGTCCATTAAAAGCGATAAGACCTTTTCCATATTTGGTTCGGATGCCTTTGGGATCGGTTGAAAATAGGATGAGCGTAAAACAGAAGCTGCAGACTCATCATGTTTTTCCAGAACAGCTATCCGACGACGTTTTGTCCTTTTTGAGGACTCAGCAAAATCAATTTTGGGTCGTCCACGTTCAGCACTTGCAATCCTTCGTTGAGGTGGCTCAATTATAATTGTTTCAATAGTGTTCAGCCAATTAGATTGATGTTTAACAATTGAATTCTTAACACGACTGTGTTTGGCCCAAAAAGAGCAAATTTTTTTGCAAATGTAACTAATGCAATTATTCAGTTTTGTCATGTCAACTGCGTAGCCTTTGTGTTTAATGCTTTCTTCTATTACACTAGTAACTCTCCGATTTTTTTCTGCATTAGCGCCCTCTTCTTTCCACCAAATATCAAAGACGTGCATGCGTGAAAATTCGCACTTACAAGAAGCACCTATTAAAAATGAAAACATAAAAATAAGCGAAAAAATAATATGCGAAATTATCGACAAACACAAATGACGAAAACAAAAGAAACATCACAAAAGTAAAGGAAGAGCAGCAGATTGCGTCGCAAATTTGACCTTGAAAACAGTAAGACAGCTTGAGTTTATTAATGAGTATATACACATAAGCAAAATTCAGCAGCTGAACTTAACATTTTTATTACCTGAAAACATTGGCAAATGCACTGATATCACTCATAAAGGGGGAATCGGGGGGCAACATATCTAAAAGTCTACTTAAACATGAAAAAGACGTTCACATAATACACAAAAAATGTATAATTAATTAAAAACACATAACGAACAAAATATTTATCAAATCAATTCCACAATAAGTAATTCGTAAGTAAATACCTTCAACTTTAAAATTCATTTTAAATAATAAAATTCGGACCTCTCTAACGAACGTTTGAACACTTTGAACTTCACTTTTGTTTTGACGAAAAGCTCACTAAACGCAGCTGCAGCAGCAAAATTGAAGACGTGTTCACACTTTGCATTCTATTTTTAGAATGTTCCGTTAGAATTCCGGAAAAAACTAGTTTGCAATGACAAAATATGGACAATTTAGAGACAAATTCTTTACATTTTGACTAATTATTTCCAAGTCGATTTTTTGATTTATGGCCTACGGGCGCAACCACTGTGCATAGGTTTATTTAAATGAAACAATAAAAAGCTGAGTATAACTCATATTAGTATTCTTAATTAATTAAAATAAAAACTCAAACAGTTAACATTCATATTCTTTTCCATATTTTTGTGGATAGCATTTTGTTTGACGGGTTGAACTTGAGGCTGCCGCCTAGTTTTTTAATTCCTTCTCTTGCAGCCATAAATGATTCAACAGTATCTGTATTCAGTCGATTACGGTTTTCAGTTTTCAAATTCCTAAGAACACTAAATTTGCGCTCGACCGATGCATTTGAAAAAGGCAGTATCAGCAACAACGAAATAACAATTTTTATATTTCGAAACAGGTATTCTCCCTCAGCGTTTTTCAGACGAAACTCGTATCGTTACTTCGCGACAGAAATAACATAAACTTATCGAACTCAGCTACGAAAATGACGAAGTCAGCGCGCATAACATATAGGCGTTTAAGAAAGAGAAAAACGGGAATCCTCTGATCATAAACAAAACAACTGTCAATCTACTTGTAGTTTGAAACTAGAGATGTGCTATACATAATATTTTTAAAAAAGGTCGATGTCGCGACATGTCGTGTTGATAATGAATGATGAAATATTTACCGACAAGAATAAGATGTCAAAAAATGTAAAAATCCCCGCATTTTCCCCACATAATGCCAAACCCCAATAAATCCTCAATCAACTTAAAATTCCCGCACTTTGGGGAATTCCCCACAAATCGGCAACGCTGGTTATGTTACTTCCCTCTCCTTAAACAGAGAAGCTCATGCTTCTGCCGAGGTTGATGGGTGCAACCTGGGTAATGTTGTTGGATTTGTATCCTGTATATCTATGGTTCTTGTAGGTTTAAATTTCAAATATATGTAAATGATACAGATTAGAGGTGGGCGCGGGCCCGTATTTTAAGGCCCGGGCCCGCACGAAAACAAACTCTTTTTTGAGAGGCCCGGCCGAACACGAAACTTTTTCACTAAGGCCCGGCCCGACCCGGCCCGGCACGAAACTTATTTACACATATAAGGAAATTCAAAAGACGTGTAATTTATACATATATATATTTATTAAGGTATTTATATTGAATATTGTTATGTATTTAATGAAAAACAAATTAATTCATATTTTTATTTAAAAATAAAATTTTTTCTACATTTTTGCTTTTAAGCCTAGTGCGTTTTTCATTTAAACCATGGCCCACAGATTTGGTAATTTCACAATAGGCCGCCAATTTTTAATTAGTGGTGTGCAAACAAATAAAATATTGTATAACCAACTCGATAGTAGAATCGATAAGCAATTAAAATGCGATAAATGGCGGTTCTAATTCGATCAAATCAAAATTGTTTTCAGGCCTACTTCGGGCTTTTACGGGCCGGGCCTTTTTTTCTAAAGCCCGGGCCCGCACGAAGTCCGTACGAATCTTAATTACAAGACCCGGGCCCGCCCAAACCCGCTCCGGGCCTGTGTAAGTCCGCGGGCCACGAAAAAAAGCCCGGCCCGTGCCCACCTCTAATACAGATTATTAAATTTATGATTAATGCAATTATACAAGTTGTGATATTATTCTTCGATATGAATTTTACAACGTCTTTATGTTCTATTGGTATTATTTTTATTATTTGTAAGGGTGTATACAATGGAGTTAAATTTATTTCGGGGTTCAAGTGGTTTTCGCTCAACACAATTTTTCCTATTTTAATTTTGCATTGTCTTATTGTAATTATTTTGTTACCTTTGATCGTTATGTTTTTATTTATTTTTTGTCAATCTTGTCTTACAATGGTTCATTTATATTCCAAGTTAGGATATTGTTTGGTTCTACATATTTAAATATTTATTTGACTGTTACAGGGACGAAATTACATATCGGGTTATTTCTTTTTATAATATTTTTAATACATTCATCATTTATCTCTTTGTAGTCTTGGCTATAAATTTTAGTTTGTTCTTCGAAATAAGTATTTTTTCCTGAGTAATCGAGCTGATAACTGTTACTATCGGGGTAGGGTATTATGTTAATGGTGTGAACAGTTTTTTGTTTAATTTAATTTATTCAACGTCGTTATGTCTATCTTCAAATTTTTTTAATTTCTTGCATATTACTGTTGACCAGTTGAATTATGTCATCTATTTCGTTTAAGTTAATTGAGTTCGTTACTACTGATTCTAATTGGTTTTAAATTTTCATTCGGCCGTTATCATCTAACGTTCCAAAGAGGTATTTAAATACCTCTATTTGTTTGATGTACACTTATACCATTAAGTTCTCTTGGCATTTTGTTGTATAAGAGTTTAATTCGTGGATTATTAGTGTAATTGTCTATCATTAAGATTAATGCGGAGACAATGATGGTCGTATTCTGACGGAATTTGTACTGGCTTATCAGAAAATAGGAGATACCCGTGATTACTATCGATGTTGCTTATCTGTATCTGTTGAGTTTGACATAGGTTGATACAAGTGAGGAGAAGTATTACGACGAACCAGGAGATGGTCAGTATCTGCCTCTTCTTCTCGGCTTCCTCCAGAAATTGGCGTATGTTGTTTCGGTATGCAGTATTACGGAAGTCTTCCAGGAGTTGGTGATTAGGGGTCTGCGGCTTGTAGATTAGAATGAGTTGTTCATTCCCAGTATGCGTATGACGTCTTCACCAATGTTCCTCTCGACGTACCCGAAGATGATTAGTTTTTGCCTGTCGTCGGTTGTGTGATACAAGGCCTTTATGAAGTCGATTTGGCTGATGAACGTATATAATGCGTTCTTACTTTCCACTGAGTTTATTTGCCTCTCTACCTGTATCATGTTTGGTTCAGATAGGAGTATCACTTGTTCTGCTGCCATTGCCATTACGATTATTTTTTAAAATATATTAGGTGTCTTGGGTATTGGTTGCGGTTTTCACTGTCTTAGGTTCGTGTTTTCGCTTTGGTATATGATCTCGGATTCTTGGTATGTGTGCTGCTATTTAGGTTTCTGTTTTAGCTTTGGTATGTGATCTTGAATTTTGGATTGTGTGTTGGGTAGATTTGGTTTTGATTTTTGCTATTTAGGTTTCTGTTTTAGCTTTGATATGTGATCTTGAATTTTGGATTATGTGTTCGGTAGATTTGGTTTTGATTTGTGCTATTTAGGTTCTTGTTTTCACTTTGGTTTGTGATCTTGAATTTTGGATTGTGTGTTGGGTAGATTTGGTTTTAATTTTTGCTGTTTGGGTTAGGGTTTTCTTATTTGTTTATCTGTTTAGATTCGTGTTTTCTTATTTATAATTTTATTCACTTATTTAATTTAATTTTGTTTAATATGCACTTAGCCGTTTCGTTTGTGGAAACGTATGCGTGGAGTTACAACTCTAAACGAGTTCAATGGATTTAAACTTTTCGTAAGATTTCACTGTCACTGTCACACTTTCACTGACGTAACCAATGCGACGAGCGATTAGCGATTGGTTCTTTAGCGGATAGCAATTAAATGAGTCGTATCAAATAATCACTATCCGACCGGCTGCGCCAGTTACGTATTTATACTAAAGTTTTAAGTTTGAGTCGATTGAATGACTGGGCAATAAGCCTGAGTTCAACACTGAAAATTAAATTATATAATTTGAAACAAAGACGGTTCAATTAAGTTCCTTTATTGCTTTTAATTATTTATTTTACAACACGAGTTTGCGTTTTAACGTTGAGCTAAAGACTAATCGTACAACTTTCGGTAATAAGATTTTATAGCTCTTGCTGTCTTGCTGTCTTGCTGTCATGTATGCGGCTCATATTCGCGCGTGTACAATTTGTGCTTATGCTATGGCATGTGCGCTTTGACAGAATATGCTGAATATGCTTTATAATCACTATGCGACTTGTTCTGTTTATGCAACTTATTTTGTAATCTGCAATGTGACTTGCTATGGGGCCTTTTTTATATTTATATGAACAGCAACTTGTAATCAATCGAATGTAATCAAGATTCACGCTGCTGTTTGTGTTTTATTTAACAATTTTCTCCGTCGGTTTTCTGTCGGCCTTGTTCACTGTCCTGCGACAGCCGAATTTCCTCTACGATTTGTGCTTGCCGTCGGCTGTCTGCTTTACTTTGAGTCTTTGTCGAGAAAAAGACTCTAAAGTCACTGCCGAAGCATAGTATGTCCGAAAGCCAAAAGGGTAAGAAAGATTCTAAGCACTCACTCAACCTTCCGACCACAGCCCGTCGCCTGTCGTCCGCTTCTTCCGCTCCTTCTGGGTCCAAATCCGTTAAGGAAAAGGCTGCTCTTGCCGCTCAACTACGAATTAAAGTTGATCATCCGTCGCCATCTGCTTCTTCGTCGGCCACAACTCCGTCGTTGCCTAAACTTCCAAGTGCTGCGCGTAGTCAGGCAACTACACGATCCGTCCAGGCTAAAATTAGCAAAACCCGTGCGATGGCTCTTAGCAATTTCGTCACCGTCTCTGACAGACTGGTGCTCTTCGAGAGTCGCGTCAGAGGGCCTGCAGCCGAAGACGGCAACGTACACACGTACGAGTTCCGGCGTGACCGGCTGCAAATCCTCTAGGACAATGTCTAGGCCGCTTATGCCACGTGCGATGATGCACTGCATCGAGACGGCGACAACGAATGCATAGAGGCCATGGGGGCAACTGCTATGCAGTGTATGAGCGGCCTCGACATTGTCCTAGAGGACTTGCAGCCGGTATGAGTGAAACATCCGCTCCTCCTGCATATTTCAGTGGCTGCCGGCTCCCTCCTGTCGACACCGAAGTTTCCGTGGGGATTACTTGCGGTGGCCGACCTTCCGTGATCTTTTTACGGCCATCTACGTCAACAATCCAAGGTTGATTCCGGTAGAGAAATTTTTCCATCGGGGGCAGCGATTAAGGAGCTGCAGAGCACGATTCAGCGTTGCTTGACCGCTCTTGAGCATTCAGACATTTCCGTCTGTATTCCTTTCGCAGACTGCATCCTAGTCTTTCTCTGCTCATACAAACTCCCCAAGCGCACACTCTCGTTATGGGAGCAATCTTGGGTTGACAAGTTCAAAATTCCCGCATGACAGGACATGACCACGTTCCTCAACGAGCGTTATCGTACACTCGAGGCGATTGACGACGTGAAACAAACTGCCAACTTACAGAACGCTACCGCCGGACCATCCGGCGAGTTATCTCCTTTGAGGCTCGAGTCACTCAGAAAGGAAAATCGTGTGACTTGTGCTCAAAGGAGAATCACCCTGTCCGGGTGAGTCCGCATTTCCTGCAGATGTCGGTCATTAAGCAGATGACCTACATTAAACAGAAGAGCCTCTGTTTAAATTTTTTCGCAAGAGGTCACCAACTCCGAGAGTGTACGAGTGCGCACAATTGCTTCACATGGAAGGGGCTGCACAACACACTTCTTAATCGGGGCGATAGTGCCCTTAATGATGCCTATTCATCTTCTCCTATACAGTCCACTCCGAATCAATCGGCAACAAATGTGCAAAATTACTTTGCCATTAACGCACAGAATGTCCTTTTTGGCACGGCGGTCATCAATGTATGCCATTTGGGTACTACATACACCGCGCGTGCGCTAATCGATTCCGGGTCCAAAGCGACTTTCATTTCTGAGCGTTTATTCCAACACATCAAGTTGCCATTCCAGTCCGTGCAAGCCCAAGTATCTGGTCTGAATCATGCAGTTGCGGCCTAAGCGCAGAAGATTGACATTCTAATTGGTGCGGATATCCTTCCGTCAGTCATCTTGAGCGGCTCCCGTCCAAACATTTGTGGCTCACTCCTTGGGCAAGAAACCGTGTTTGGCTGGATTCTCACTGTCCCCGTTTCCCAGAATGTGTCGACAGCCGTCTCTGCGTTTTCGACAAGAGTCGCCATCCAAGCAGACGAACAGCTCGACAAACTCATTTCCAAATTTTGGGAGGTAGAGGATATTCCAGCGACGCTTCTTGTCTGTCCATCATCAAATAGCAAAAGTCTGAATGATATCCTTCATCCAGGCCCCATTTTCCAATCGGATCTCACTTTGCAGATCCTCAAATGGCGATATTATCGGTATGTGTTCAATGCGGACATAACGAAGATGTATCGCCAAATCCTTATGGACTCGAAGCACACACCGTTTCAACAAATTCTGTTTCGTACGTACGTCTCATACGTCGGACGATGAGATCGGTGACTTCGAGTTAAACACAGTTAAATTTGGTGTCAACTGCGCGCCTTTCCTGGCCCTACAAGTCCAGCAACTTGCTGAAGACATACGCTTGGAGTATCCTCTCGCAAGCCGAGTCATCTCCACCAGCATGTACGTGGACGACGTCCTGGCAGGGACACACACTAAGGAAGAGGCCATCCATTACGGAAGTGTGTGCAGCACTGGACAGCGCTGGCTTCCCGCTGAGGAATTGGACGTCGAACAACAAGAGCGTGCTGAAGGACATCCCAAAGGACCATCTACTCCGAGAAAACTTCCTAGAACTCGAGGACTCTAACGAGTTCTTCTTTATGCCACCGGAAGTTGCGCATCAGGACTCCTACCCTGCTCTGGGTAAGATCCGGATTCCATAATGGGTCCAGTTCCCAACAAGAGTGAAGCTCCAGTACCACGGATTCTGTGATGCTTTAGAAAGGGCGTATGGACTGGCGAACTATGTCCGCGTGGAGACGACGAACAAAGTGACCACGCATCTCCTCACTCCGAAGACAAAGGTGACTCCTGTCAAGTCACTCTCAGTGCCACGTTTGGAACTTTGTGGCGCAGTTCTGCTGGCTGAGCTATCTTCGACCCTCCTCCTGAAACTTCCAGAAGAGATTTTCCAGACTTTCTTTTAGACTGATTCAACAATTCTTCTATCTTGGTTAAACAAGCCACCCTGCAAATGGACAGCATTTGTGGCCAATCGTGTGGCAAAAATAGTCCAAGCCAGAGGTCCAAAAGTTGGTCGCATGTGCGATCCGAGCACAATCCGGCAGATCTCACGAGCCGAGGTGTCCTGTCACAAGAGTTGATTCATAACACTTTGTAGTGGCATGGACCAGAGTGGCTTCATCTCCAACCGGATCAATGACCAACATCTTCAGGTCCCATTCCGGAGATTCTGCTGGAGCAGCGGATTAGGTGTAACCTCCTACTCCTGATTTCCGGAGAAAAATCACTGATTTTGGCGGACCACTTCGAACTTCCGCGTATGTTTTCAGGTTTATCGATAAAAGTCGGAAATTGGCAGTTCCAAGCTCGACCGTGGTTCAAGCGGATGAGCTGTCACGGGTCCAAGAACGACTAGTCGTCAGGGCTCGATCACAAACCTTTTCGTAAGAATACCACTGTCCAAAGTCCAAGCAGCAAAGGGTCTGTGGGCGTCTGAGGGCGTCCCACTCGCTGCGTTATGATGAGAGTCATCCAATCATACTGTTAAATAAAGCGCCTTGTCCAACTGTAAGCCTACTCAGCCTAACTGAGCAGTTACATTTTAGTCTCAATCTTGCGCTCTTCTTTTGCTCATTGTTACAATTCAGTTATAAGCTTTCGCTCATCTTTGCTTTCTTGTAATTACTAGTGTCGGAATAACCGGCAAACAATAAATTGTCGCTCTCTTCTTTTGCAACCATCAAAGGAAACAGACATATCTAATTTACGCAGCAGCAGCCTTCAAGGTGTTCTCTCTTTTTTTGCTCCGACCAACAATAAACTTTTTTTTTCCCGATTTTCGTAATTTTACATGGCACCCGAGCAGGAACTACAAAAAAAGAATTTTGTCGATTGATTAATTAAACACATAGAACAATCAATTATTGTAATTGATAAGTTTAATTAAATTCATATCTAGTTGGCAGCTGAGTGCGTATAATTAAACACATACGTTTGAGTTGTTTCGTTGCTAGCCTTTGGATTCATGGATCAATCAGAAGTCAACAGCTCTTCTGATGAACAGGTAACAGTGTCAACAACTGGAAAACTTTGTTAATAACTTTGGACCTGGTGACATTTGTTGTGATTGTTCCCAGCTCACACCGTTATATCTTGTATTGAACAAGAATCCAGTTGCCTCACACTGATTAACTAATTTGAAGTGAACAATTGATGCAACACACATACGTGAAATCCAAGTGCCCAAAACATTGAAACCCCCACACGCAACTTTATGATTGTGCTTTCAGGTTCTCTACATTACATTAAGTGACATTAATAGCACCCGCGCATAATTTCCATTATTTTTCGCTCTCTCTTTGTTTGATAATTTTCGCTCTCGCTTGTTTAATAAGTTTCGCTTTCGCTTTGATCGATCATCTTCGCTCTCGCTGTGTTCGATCGTTTTCAATCTTGATTTGCTAGTTCGGCGCTACTCAAAATAATATTGAAGCTACGCTCACTGTTCAGTTTGACATTACAAGTTCAACCAGCGCGGAAGAGTGGCGCCCGCTGTTCATCCACACGTCCAGCAACGTGGCGTGACAGAACTCAAGCACATCTAAATAATTAAAGCATCGGAAAAGCCGCAAACCGTACTGTTATTACAATTATATATAAAGTGTCTACTATTGTTTGACAAACATTACACAACGCACAAATACGCAGAACACCTTTTTTTCCTCTACAGAAGACGAACACTTTTGTCAGCTGTTTGATTTCCTTGGACAACACAAAACAGTACACATATATAACGTTAAACAAATTACCACACAAACTGTGTTTATTATTCGTAATTTACATACCTCCAACTTCAATATCCATTTTAAAAAATAGAAAAATATTATTTAGTTTGGATTTGGCAAGCGCTCAAAGTTATTAAAAGTTTCCCGCCAATTTTGTCACAAAAATCAGCTGCTTAATCACCTGACTTTAAACATCTGAAAAATTGCAAGGTTGCATTTTTGACAAAAATATTTATTGATACTTTCTATCTAGGGTATCTAGTTAAAATATGTAAAAAAAAAATTCAGATTTTCTTCCATAAAATTTTGGACTTTATGCCACCAAATCGGGAATTCGGACCATAGTGCATTGGTGTTTCTCTTAGAGTGTGTTATCTCATTTGCTTAACTTGCATAACCCTGTAACATAAACCAAGTCGCAATGTCTAAAGAGAAAAAGAAAATCGAATGAAATGAAACCGTGATTGAGAATTGCCATAGTGCAAAATTAAGGCTGTTATTTTCTAGATTAGCAAAGCTAGAAGAAAGTATTCAGAGGCTTAGATTAACAGTGTTAAATGAAGCAGGTTCCATTAAAAAAATTGAGATCCAATGTCGTTTGGATATACTAGACAAATACATAGCAGATGCAATGGAGGTGCAATCTGAAATTGATTGCATTGACCCGGATAATTCTAGCCGTGCTTCCTTAGAAGAATTATGCATTAAGACAAGGTCGTTGTATCTCATTAGTTTGACGAAGCCCGATTCGGACCGAGTGGTTCAGCCAGCACGTATGGTCTCACTTGCCCAAAATGAACTTACCAAAGTTCAATGGTAAGCACTCCGAATACAAGCAGTTCATAAGCCTTTTCGAAAGTCTTGTAGATACTGACCGGTCATTATCAAATATTGAAAAGTTTAATCACTTGATCTCATGTCTGTCTGATGAGGCATTAGGAACAATAAAGGCGTTCCAAGTTTCCGGTGTAAATTACCCAAAAGCTCTAGAAAACTTGAGGCGTGTATACGACAGCAAATGTCTTATACAACTGTTTCATATCTCTCCCATGAATAAACCTTCGTCATCTGGGTTGAGGACTATCATAGATACTGTTTCGGCAATTTTTGTCAAAGTATGAAGAACAGCTCGATTATAACAAGCTTCCACAATGGTTTGATTGGGTAGATATTTTGAATAGGCGCTACCAGCATATTTCAGCTGAGGAAAGCTCGAAATATAGAACCAGCCCGAAGCCAGAATCAAGTCCCAAACGGACTACCAAAGCGTCGTATTCAGCGTCTAAGTCCAGCAACCCTAGTTGTCAGTTCTGTAACGCGAATCATTTTATAAGCAGTTGTTAAAGCTTTAGTGCACTGCCGGTTACAGAACGATTCAGTTTCGCCAAGACCCAGAACTTTTGTATAAACTGCTTGCAGTCTGGGCATAGAATATCCACCTGCACATCTTCAAAATGCAGAGTGTGTTCTAGATCGCACAATACATTGCTGCATAGATTCGATGCGTCAGCTCAGGCTCAGAACACGAGCCAGCGTCAACATTAACAGCCTGGTAGCTCGAGCGGCCAAGCATCGTCACATCCAAGTCAACCGCACAAATTGACCATGTCATTCTGGCTACCGCTGTTGTGAAAATTCGCGATAGATACGGTCAATTCCAGTTGGCCAGGGCTTTGTTGGACTCTGGGTCTCAGGTCAATTTCATGACTGAAGAATTTTCCCAAGCTCTAAGGCTGTCGCGAACCAACAAGCGTCTGACAGTTACGGCCATAGCAACGTCAAATTTGGTAGCCCGACATGAAGTGTCAACAACTATATTATTTCGTGTTAACAAGCATCAGTTTGACGCCGATTTTTTGGGTGCTAAAATCAATTTCGAAGATTGATTCCAGTTAGGCAGTTACAAATACCGGCTAACGTGGAACTGGCTGATCCTTATTTCTACAAGCCGCAAAGAATCGACTTGAACGACAGTGGCCCTCTGTTACAAAAAACTCTGCTAGGGTAGATTGTGTCAGGGCGTTGCAAAGCTACTCCGACTCAGAACCCATTATGTGGTGCAACAACGTACTCGTCGGAAGATGTAAAACTTGACTCGCTGGTAGAAAGGCGATAGGACTTAGAAAAAGTTCCATTCTTATCGAACGTCGCTAAATATTCGTCAGAGCAAAGAGCCTGCGAACAGGACTTTATTAACAGAGTGACAACATTATTGACAGGGCGATTAAAAGTTAGTCTTCCGTTTAAAACTGATCCAAAAATAATTGGTTCGTCCTTCGAAACGGCAAAACGTCGGTTTCTTTCTCTTGAACGCAAGGTTTCAAGAAACGCAACATTATAGGAAATGTATTTCAGTTTCATGAAAAAATATATAGAACTTGGTCATATGTCTCCCGTTGATTTTCCACCAGGACCACACTATTTTATACCACATCAGTGCGTCCTAAGGCCTGATAGTGCCGCTACCAAACTTCGAGTTGTTTTCGATGCTTCGTGCAAAACGACTTCTAATTATGCATTGAATGATATTCTAATGGTGGGGCCAACTATACAGATGGAACTCTTCTCGTCGCTAATTCGCTTTCGACTTAGTCGGTTTGCCCTCACGGCAGATATTACTAAAATGTATAGACAAGTAAGCATGTCTCCAAAGGATCGGATGTTTCAACTTACTATTTGGCGTGAAAATCCGCCAGAAAAGCTTCAAATTTATCAACTGAATACAGTTACTTACGGCACTGCGTCTGCTCCTTTTCTGGCCATACGAAGCCTTCACGAACTTGGTGTTCGCCATAAGGAAACACATCCTCTTGGAGCTAAAGTGGTCTGCAATGACTTCTACGTCGATGGCATGGTTACTGGAGGTGACGATGCTGACACGCTGGTATGGGACGAAACCATCCCTATGCAGATGCATACGAGATGGGAGAGATTTAAAGACAATCTACTAAACCTTGACAAAGTATCCATTCCACGATACACCAATTCCAGCAAAGCCAATATCCAAATTCATGGATTTGCAGACGCTTCCAGCCACGCTGGCTGCTGTTTATATATACGAGCTAATCAGAATGGAAAAGTGAAATGTAAATTGCTTACATCGAAAGCAAAAGTTGCGCCATTAAAAAACGAAGTCGATCCCAAGACTTGAGTTGTGTGCGCAGTTGTGGTCGTATGTCAAGCCAATGCTTGGCAAATGTAGAATCGAGAGTGTGCATTTTTGGACAGATTCAGAAATCACACTGCATTGGATTAAAATTTCGCCATCTTCTTTAGCAACATTCGTAGTAAATCTTGTATCCAGTATACAAGACCTCACACAAGATGTTACATGGAGACATGTGCCTTCTGCGTCCAACCCTGCCGAGTTGTATTTTGCCTTCAAGGTGTTCTCTCTTTTTTGCTCCCACCAACAATAAATTTTTTATTTTCGATTTTCGTAATTTTACACATACTCTCATATTCCTGGTCCTTTGCGCGACTAGTGGTTCGTTTCACCCATGGTATATCCTTACATAGGGGTAACCAAGTCGTCATGCGTCTGATCCGCTCCAGATTCTGGATTCCCAAGCTGAAGGTCCTTGTCAAATCCACCATCAACTCTTGCAAGGTTTGCGTGATCTACAAGAAGAGATTGCAGACCCAAATGATGGGGGACTAGCCCAAGGAAAGGACGTCCTACTCGAGACCGTTCTGGAGTTGACTTCGCTGGCCCATTCGAAGTCAAAAACTTCACTGGGCGAGCCAGCCTCATCAACAAGGGATATGTCTGCGTCTTCGTGTGCTTCAGCACAAAGGCGATCCACTTGGAGGCGACACAGAAATTCATGGCCGCATTCTCCCGTTACATAGCACGGCGCGGATGCCCACAGCAAATGCACTCAGACAACGGGAAAACTTTCGTTGGAGCTGACAAGGTAATCTCTACCGACTTTTTGGAAGCGACGAGGGAGTGCATCATCGCACAGCATGGTCACAAAAGCCTATCCTGGCACTTCAACCCACCGGGCGCATTTTCTTTCCTTTGGAAGGATGAGTACCTGTAGGAGTTACATAAACGGACGAAATGGCAATCCCCCTACACGGAACCTTCGGATCGGTGACATGGTCGTCGTAAAGGAAGACAACCTTCCCTCCAACGAGTGGCGCCTAGGAAGGGTGCTGACGACGTGTCCAAGCACCGATACAAAGGTCCGAGTTGTAGATGTGCTCACGGCGCGATGTACTATCCGAAGACCCGTCGTCAAAGTAATTATACTCCCAATGAAGGACAGCAAGATTGACCTCTCTGTCGGAAGGACTGACGGACGAATAACCTCCTGTTCGTTTCTACATTCGTCGTCCTGTGCTGTTCTATGCTGTCCTGTTCTATGTGTCATTGTAAAGAGGCTACTATAATAATTTGTTCTTGTTTCATTCTATGTAGCAAGCCATTACATGCAGCCGCCGACCAGAGCCCCCCCGCTGGAACCAACTCCTTCCGGTGTCGCCTGTGCCGTGGGATCCACCCACTACGGAAGTGCCAGCGCTTTCTCAGGCTGACAGCTGAGAAACGATTGAGAGCAGTACTGATTAACAAGTACCGCTCTAACTGTCTGGCCCACCAACATTCCGGACAATCCTGCCGCAGCGCGGGAAGCTGCTGGGTGTGTCAGAAGGAGCACCACACGCTCCTGCACTTCAAAAAGGCACGCAGAGCTCGCCCCATTCGTCAGCGACGACGCGACGACCAACCAAAATCTACTCGGTCTTCAACTCCAGGACGGCCACGTTCCCGCTCGCCGTCCCCCCATCGACCGGTCTCACCTCCGCCCGAGGCGGCTTTTCCAACGTCGCTCACATCTTTGCTGCAGGACAAGGCTGTGAGCATCCTACTGACGGCCAACATCTTTATCGACACCGGATGTAAGACATTCTAGATGCGAGCACTTATCGACCCGTGCACTGCGACCAGCCGTATCAGCGCATCATTGGCAACGGCCTATCGGCTATCCGTCACCCGCGTTGGTACGGAGGGCGTCTGCACGGCGATCATCCGCTCGCTGACATCCGATTTCCGTCGAAAGGTGCTGCTGCAGGTTCATTCTCAACTCTGCCGCTGCACCCCCCTCCTACCTGTCTATGGCGAGAACTTGGAGCAGTTCCGCAGCATTACGCTCGCCGACAAACGCTAGTTCCAGTCATCGATGGTGTCCCTGGTGCTCGGCACTGATGTGTACTATCACATCATTTAACCTGGCATCCTGTCGAGCACCAACGGTTTGCCAATGGCCCAGAAATCCATATTGGTTGGGTTGTCCATGTGGACAATAAAACCGTTTGAAACTCATTGCAAGGGGGGGGGAGGATGTTGATGCCAGATGATGGCAGGTGCGACCACTTAAAACAGCTGACAGTGTGGTCGCGATCGATTGATACCGATAGTGACAAAGTTAGTATACTGTGCGAGTGACCTTGTCACACTGATCTAGTTTCTCCTCATGTTGGTCATCCTGCCCACTTTTAGTTCTTTTTCCATGTATCATATAGTATGTTCTACTTTTTCCATTGTGTGCACTACAAGTGATTCTTCGACAAATATGAAAATAACTTATAAGCGTACTACAAAAAAGTGAAAGTGAAAGACAACGGTGTTTTAATTGAAGTTATCGACGGCCCCCTACAACATCATGTTTAAGAAACATAGCATATCTTTTAAATGCAAGGACACTACTTTACGTCATTCTTTATCACTTCATAAACGTTGGGCTGAGAAGCTTTTTCTGTAGATTGCGATGGCAATTCTACTTTTTCATTTTCTGCGCAGACTTTTTGTTTTTTTGGTATATCGTAGTGACTTTTAGTATATTCGCATGTATGTTTTGTAGTTTATTGATGGTTATTTCTTGATAACCCATCAGCTACATAGTTGTCTTTACCCTTCAGATTCTACTGTAAAATTATACTCCTCTAATTTAAGCCTTATTCGCGTGAATTTGGAACTCGGATTAGTCATGGTTTTTACCGTAAAGTGGTTACCATAAATATATGGTCGAAAGTGTTTTATAGCCCAGTGAATAGCTGTTAACTCTTGTTGTACTCTTGTTACTTTCTCTTATATTAAAGGATCTTAATGCATATGCAATAGGAAGTTGGAGTCCATTGTAGTTTTGAGTTAAACCCGCTCCACACGCTTGCTTACTGGCATCTGTTATTATGCAGAATTCTTTGGTGAAATCTGGATATTGTAACAAGGTTGGGTTTATTAATGCCGTTTTGAGTTGATTGAAGGCATTTTGGCATTCCAATGTCCATTCGAATTTTACGTAGTTCTTACATAATATGTGACTTGAATAATCGGCAAAGTGTTTTATAAAACGTCTATAGTAATTGCAGAATGCAACGAATCGTCTTGCGCTGACATCATGTGGGACTGAGTAATTTTGTATGACGTCGTATTTTTTGTCGTCTGGAAAGATTCCTTTATTAGTGTCCCAAAAATGTGACTTTATGCACGAAGAATGACCATTTTTCAGGATGTAGTTTCAGATTGAACTTTCTACATTTGTCGAAAACATCAGTTATGTTTTTGACCATATGATATGTTTCTCAGAACAACCGATTACTCTTAGATCATCTATATAAAGAAATGCTTGCGAAGGTTCTAGACCTAGACCAGAAAATGCTATTGTCATTATTCTCTGAAATGAGTTTGGTGCTATTTTTAAACCAAACGGTAATCGCGTGAAGCGATATAAGCCATTGCTCGTTGAAAATGACGTTATATTTCTAGAACTTTTTTTTAAGTTCCATTTTGTGGAAACCTGACATTAAGTCTAGGCATGAAAAATATTTCGCTCTACCTAGCTGATCTAAAATATCATCAATTCTAGGCAATGAAATTTATCGGACAGTAGCTTTTTGTTAATTTGACGATAGTCAATTACTGATCGCCATTTTTTCTTTTCAGAGTCTGGTAAGGACTTCTTAGGAACTAGTAAAATTGGGCTATTATATTCCGATACAAATGGTTCGACTATTTTGTCGTCTATTAACTTCTGTACCTGGGCGCGAATTTATTGAATTTGGCTGTGAGGACTTCAATAATTCTTAATGTATCTGTTTGTAAAAGTTGTGTAGGGGGGCGTCTTCAGAATAATTAATAACACTTTAACTTTTGAATTAGTAGAATTTGTAACTTTACAATTACTTTTATTGCACTTGAAAATACACTTGTTGTGCAGGTCAGCGAATAGAAACATATGTTCATATAGAAAAGCACTAAAAGAGGGCAGGGTGACCAACATGAGGATAAACTAGATCAGTGTGACTGCGCATGTGACAAGGTCACACGCACAGTATACTAACTTTGTCACTATCGATATCAATCGATCGCGACCACACTGTCAGCTGTTTTGAATGGTCACACCTGCCATCATCTGGCATCGACATCCTTCCCCCCTTGCAATGAGTTGCAAACGGATTTATTGTCCACATGGACCGGACAGAATCCAACTCAATGTGGAGTTCTGGGCCATTGGCAAATCGTTGGTGCTCGGCAGGATGCCAGGTTGAATGATGTGAGGATACACATCAGTGCCGAGCACCAGGGACACCATCGATGGCTGGAACTAGCGTTCGTAAGCGTAATGCTGCGGAACTGATCCAAGTTTTCACCATCGACAGGTCGGAGGGGTGACGGCGAACGGGAACATGGCCGTGCTGGTTGCGGAACAGCAACTGGAATTGTTGCGTAAAGATGGCCACGAATTGCAACATTTGGAAAGTGGTCCGGTACTTCTTCCACCAAATGAACTTTTGGTACTTGGGTCCAATGGCTGCAATCATGTTGAGCAGGGCAAAGAAGATGCTGTGGCCGCCTAGTGCAGACTTGAGGCCCATCCACACGGAGACGGGCATGCAACATGGAATGAAACAAGAACAAATGATTATTTCAGTAGCTTCTTTACATTGTCAATGACACATGGACAGTATAGGACGGCACAGGACGACGAATAGAGAAACGAAGTAGGAGGTTATTCGTCTTTGTGTCGGTGCCTATCAGGTTTGAATGAATGATGAGGCAGATAAAAATTAGGAGTGGTGACTGGCTTCCGGAATGGAAGAGTCACCCGATATCTGCCACATCTACTGCGTGAAGTGGTGTCTTCGCAGCTAACCAGCTTCGACGGAATATCCTCCGCCTCCCAAAATTTGGAGCTTAATCTGTCGTGTTGATCGTCTGCTTGAATAGCGACACATTCTGGGAGACGGGGTCGGTGAGAATCCAACCAAACACTGTTTCTTGCCCAAGGAGTGAGCCACAAATGTTTGGTCGGGAACGGCTTAAGATGACTGACGGAAGAATATCCGCGCCAATTAAGATGTCAATCTGAGCACTTTTGTAGAAGTATGGATCTGCCAGTTCAATCGTTGGTAGATCCTTTAGGAAGCCTTTCGGCACACGGAATGATGGCAGCTTGTCTGCCAGTTGTGGAATAACGAACGCTGAGATTTCGATATGGAGCCTCGGCTTCGTTGGACAACCAATGCTGAAGCTGCATAACTTCTGCGGTTGGGCCGCAATTGCATGATTCAGCCCGAGTCGATTAGTGCTCGTGCGGTGTAGGTAGTACCTAGATGGCATACATTGACAACCGCCGTGCCGAGAAGGATGTTCTGAGCGTTAATGGCAAATTAATTTTGCACATTTGCTGCCGATTGATTCGGAGTGGACTGTATATTGGGAAGTGTGGCTGAAGTGGAAGAGGCACCATTGTGGGCACTGTTGCCCCGATGGAGAAGAGTTTGGTGCCGCTCCTTGCATGTGAAGCAATTGTGCGCACTCGTACACTCTCGGAGTTGGTGACCTCTTGCAAAACAATTCAAACAGAGGCTCTTCTGTTTGATGTAGCTCATCCGATCATTGACCGACATTTCAAGGAAGCTTGGACAGACCCGGACAGGTTGATTCTCTTTTGAGCACAAGTATCACGATTTGCCTCTCTGAGAGAGTTAACTCGCTTTGAACTCTGCTGTGGACGGGATGGTCCAGCGGTAAAGTTCTGCGAGTTGAAAGGTTGCTTCACGTCCTCAACAGCCTCGAGTGTACGATAACGTGAAAAGATCACGAAAGATCGGCCACCGCAAGTAATACTCACGGAATACTTCGGTGTCGACTGGAGGGAGCCGGCAGCCACTGAAGTACACAGGAGGAGCGGATGCTTCACTCTTGGTTGACCCGGATACTTGGGTAATTGCCCCTTTACACGGGCGAGGCACCGCTCATACACTGCATAGCAGTGGTCATATTTGGCCTCCATGGCCTGTATGCCTTCGTGGTCGCCGTTGATGTTTTTTTTATGAGCCATTTATTGGCTTTGAACATCTGAGGGTTGCTGTTGGTTTCCCGAGTTACCTTGGGTTACTCGGACATTAAATCTATGATTGTTTAGTTTGGTTTCGGTTGCCATCTCGGTTTGAATTATTTCTACCTCGATTGGTTGGGTTAATGACCATTCATTTGTATCGCTGAGGTTTGAGAGGTGGGGGTGTAGCCGCAACTATGTGTGCGGTAACTCGCGCGGGTCGCTTGATAAGTTTCCGGACCGCGCATGCGAGTGCCGCTCGTTTGATGTTTGGAAGTGTTGCTTGTTAACTACTCCCCCCTTAAGTTCGTGTCCGGCCTCGGTGACGTCGACTTGAGCGATGGCTCTTTTAAACTTCAAAGAGGCACGTCTTCTATGGCAGCATTGGTATACGATAATTGATGCGCAGAAGACAATGCTGATTCCAACTCCAATCAGGAACCATACCTTTGGCGAACCTCCTGCCTCGACCTTGATGAGAGACTCAGGATCCGGTCGTGCCCGCTGATTATGAGAAGTGGCGAAGTAGCGATGCTCGGACTTTTGCCTACGGTTGCGTTGTGGCTCAAATACCTCGTATTGTTGATTATCGCTACGTGTTCAAACGTGATGATGTGCGTTGCCTCCAACATTACCATAGGCCCTTCGTCCACAGTGACTTGGACACGTTGTTTATTGATAACGGTGGTTCCTTCGTCTATCAGTGCGCCTGACAGCAGATGGCTCGATTGGGTGCGGCAATTGGCTAGGCCTCCGGCATGAATCTCTCGGGCGCAGCTTTCTCGTGTTGATTTTTTGCAGAGCTCGCAATCGCTAACTGCGAATATTCCATCGTCGCACTCCGCAATTATGTCATCTCGGATTTGTACTTCTGCGTGGTTGTGGGATACCGGGAGGATTACTGTTTTCTTACATGTCTGCCTAATTCTAGGATATTCGATTAACATGTTAATTTCATCTTCTGATTGTAATATTTGAATTTTGGAAACTTCCATTAAATTAACTACGGGGGCTGATTAGCAAATATTGACTTCAAATCATTGGTATCGAAGATTGTGGGATTTTTAATATTTGACTTTGCATGCGTGATTGTTCTAAATTTCTGTAATTAACATCCTATTTCGAGTGCTAAGTGTCTCAAATAAATGTGGGGTGTCAAGGGTGTCCCCTTTTTTTGCTTGTATTATTTTGTTTACTGTATCTGTAAGTTTATTTATCTATTTTTGAGTTTCTGTATTAATGAGTACCTGTCTATTGTTTGAACTTAGTTGATTCTCTGTCATTCTTATTCCGGTCTAAACTCCTGGCCATTCTACGGTGAACTCTTAGAGCGGACAAAAGTGTTTCTATGTACTGTAATATGTTCATTGTCATGTAATATAGTAGCAGTACGTCAGTGCTCACCTTCGGGGAATTATATCACGACGAGATGAACGGGTCCCTGCTCGGGCGCCAATTAACAAAAATTGATTAGATTTTTGTTTTTTAAAAGAAGCCAAGTGCTTTATTCAGGAGTTGGATTCGAATTAACTGAAACAATCTAAATTATTAAAAATAAGGCTTCTGTTTCTGGAGTGACTTCTTCTGGTTCGTCGCTGTCGCCGTCGCTGCCGCCGAAGGTAGCCGATGCAGTTGTCGCGCTAGGTGTTGGGTGTCCGAGACTCGGTCCCACGGTTTGGGCGTTACGCAAGGTTTTACACATAGGAGATGGTTTCTGATGAAGAGGCGCATGTGCAGGTGCGTCTATGGTTTGATCGTTGCTCCCATGGTGTCTTATGCTGAATCGGATAGCGTGTTGTCTCGATGCATTGGAGTGTATTGGAACTGGCGATGGGTTTTGGTAATGTGTGGCCTTAACTTATATATAAATTAGAAACGCAGCTGGGTTTTTAGTTAAAAAAAAAATATATACCGCATTTATTCAGAGTTTGTTTAAATCTAATACTTAAACAATCTACTATACCTTAAGAAGCCGCTGCTGCTGTTGTCGCTACCAGTGTCGCTGCCGGTGTCGGATGTCCTGTAGTATGTTCATAGTTGTCATGTGAGAACTTAGTTTTACTTTATAATATTGTGGAAGAAATTGAGCAGCACGTCAGTGCTCATGTGTGCCTCCAAAGGTTAATGTTCTTTTATTAAAATAATTTGGTTGGCTTAGCCTAAGTACATAATTGTGGAATGCAACTGCGATGCTGTTGGCAGCGGCAGAAGAGCAGCTGCATATATATCTTATATACTATGTTCGGGAGAGAGAATCTTATGGGCATATATATATGTATATTGCAAGCGGTCAGCGTGGGAATGCTGACTAAGCTTGAATGCTGTCTTAGCGTGCAGCATAAGTGGGTGATCGTAGTTCACGTCCACTTGAGTTTGCTTATTTATGCAATGCAACTTAGTGTTGCTGTTTAGTTATTGGTACAGTGTACCCTCGATATATGCACATACTACACCTCCCTCCTATTGAAAAATAACGTTATGAAGTGAAGTTATTTTCTATCAATTATATCATAATTGTATCATACCAGTATATATAATTATATGTGTATTTAATATTAATGAATTAAAATGTTTGCTGATATTGAGTTTTAAATGAATAAAAGGGACTACACAATTTTTTTTTTTTTGAGATTACTAAAATTTAAACATATTATTTATTATATTTATGTCTTTATCTTTTTTTTCTCTTTTTGTCTGCTCAGACCGTTTTTTTTTTTTTTAAAGTAATGACTGCCTTGTTTTTGTTATATTTTTGCCTTTTTAGCTTATCTTTATGTTATACCTGTTGTTTCTTATTTCGTATTTTAATAGTTATGTTGTCATTTAATCCTATATCTAATACGTCGTAAGGACCTTCGTATCTATTATCTAACTTATGACCTGTTTCGTTTAAATTTTAAATCAAAATTATTTGTATTCCTATCGTATCTTAATTTTATATCTGCTTTTGCTTTTTCTAACATTCTTCTAGCTCTATTGTATGACATTTCTAGTCTGCATTTTAGTTCTTTGGAATAGTCTTCTTCGTTGTATATTGGGTCTATCTTGTTTATTTTTCTGAAAACTTTAAATTGTCTGGGTAATCTACCAAATACTAGTTCATATGGGCAATAGTCATGAACTATTGAGGGTGTTGTATTGAAACAATAAGTGAAATATGATAACCAAATGTCCCAATCACTTTTGTCAACTGATATATATAAACGTATATATTCATTGAAAGTTCGGTGGCTTCTTTCTATTGTTCCTAGAGTTTGATGATGGTGAGCGCTAGATGTTAGATTTTCTATATGCATATATCTGCATAATTCATTTTTAAGTGAATTTTTGTATTCTGTACCTTGATCCGTAATGAACGTCTTAATTGGACCGTACTTCAATACAAATGATACGAATATAGCCTTTGCAACTGTTTGAGCACTTTTATTCAGTGTTGGAATAGTGACTAAAAACTTAGTTAGATCGCATATGATTGTAACTGCATACTCATTTCCGTCTTCCGATTTCGGTAATGGACCAATGCATTGGCAGCATTTGTTATGTTTGCACGCAGATCAAGTTTGTTTTAAATTTTTGCCACGCCCACTTCCACTTCAAAACAAGTAAGAAAGCTACAGTCGAGTGTACTCGACTGTGAGATACCCGCTACCCATTTTGAATAAAATCAATATATTTTGCGGTATTATTCTCAAAATATACCAAATATACTGCAAAAATACTAAAAATATACCAAATGGTATATGTGGTATGTCGATATAGTACCGCATTCAAAATATACCATAGATGGCACAATATACCAGATTGTCAGCCAAAGCAACTAAGACCCCTAGTAAGTACTAGGCGTTTTTGCCCATACAAAAGTATTTCTTTAATAGCTTCCACAATTTTTTTCTGATCGCAACCAAATTTTCAGGGATCATAACTACTATAGTTATTACTGTATATACCAAAATTCGTAACTCTAGCTTTAAAATTACGCTTGTTATTAGCTTTTTTTGATTTGCTGGTGCGGAAGGGGGCGTGGCAAAAATTTGAAACAAACTTGATCTGCGTGCAAACATAACAAATGCTGTCGAAAAAAAATTATAGCTCTATCTCTTATAGTCTCTGAGATCTAGGTGTTCATACGGACAGACGGTCAGACGGACATGGCTATATCGTCTCGGCTGTTGAGTGTACTCGACTGTACCTTTATCGGTACATTTGTGACCCAAATATGTGACTTTTTCCATAAAGAAAGAACATTTCCCAGGACGTAGTTTCAGATTATGTTGTCTACATAGCTCGAATATATTTGTTAATTTTTTGAGCATATGTTTTTTGAACAACCTATTACTATTAAATCATCCATATATATAAATGCTTGCGATGGTTCAAGCCCTGAGAATGCAAATGTCATCGTACGTTGGAAAGAGTTTGGTGCTACTTTCAATCCGTATGGTAGTCGCGTGAAGCGATCTATACTTTTTTTCTAGTTCTATCTGGTGGAATCCAGACATTAGGTCGAGACATGAAAAATATTTTGCTCTTCCTAATTGTTTAAGAATATCTTCTATTCTTGGAAGTGGAAATTTGTCTGATAATAGTTTCTTATTTATTTGACGATAGTCTACTGCTAATTGACATCTTTTTTCCGTTGAATTCGGAAGTGGTTTCTTTGGAACCAAAAGTAATGGACTATTATATTCGGACATTGATGGTTCAACAATTCCATCATCTATGTATTAATTTTTTAACTTGTCTAGCGATTTCTGGTTTTTGGCTATCTGCCATACGATAGTTTTTTATATAGGTCGGTGTTTTATCTCCCAATCTTTTTTTTTTTTAAGCTTGGTTTGTTTTTATTGGATCTTCTCTTTATGAGTCTAACAATAAGGATGCAAATCTGAAAATAATACAATATCTGACAGTTTGATTTCAACTGAATAGAGACTACGTGGTCCTAATAATTAGCACTGGATTGGAAGGTCGTTGCGGCGAAGACGAAAACTGCTGGAAACTCGCGTGAGGGCTCTCGCAAGATGATTTGGATGTACTGATAGCCTGTCGTAGTACTTTGTTATGATTTGTGCTCTCTTCTCTGACGAGTGGTATGTGAAGGTCCTTGTGATTGTTTTCATTCCGAACGTACCACGGTGCCCCGGTGATGGTTCTGAGAATTTTTGATTGAGTTCGTTGCATTATATCCACACTGCTGTTACTGTCATTTCGCCACAACTGAGAGCCAGATTGGTTTCAAAACGGTGTTATATAGAAGTGCCTTGTAATCCAAGCTAAGGGGCGAGCGGCTATTGATAAGCCAGTGGAGGCTGTTGGCTTTGAGCTTTAAATGGGTTCTTTTGGCTTCAATGTGGCTGCGCCAAGTAAGCCTTCTATCGAGGTGTACGCCAAGCTATGTTAGTACATTTGCTATCGGAACCACTTTGTTGTTTATAATAAGTGGAGGGCAGTCTTGCCTGTTAAGAGTGAACGTTACATGTTTGCATTTTTGTTCATTAACTTTGAATTACCAGTCGGATAGCCATTTCTCCACTGCCACCAGGTGTATAGCAAGTTGCGCCGTTGCTTGTTTGGGGCATCTCGAGCGGCTTAGGATCGCTGTGTCATCTGCAAAAGTTTTTTTTTTTTTTGAGGACTTTGCTTTTATTTATTGAATCTTCTCTTAAATTTTGAGACTAACAATAAGTTTACGAATCTTAACATTAAAATTTAGCTAACAGTGTGTTAAAACTGCATTCTGGTTGCGCGTCCCTCAAGTCGGTCGCTGGGTAGGTAAATCATTACGACGAAGACGTGATTGGTTGCTCAACCTTGTTAGACCTCTCGCCAGGTGGTTAGGGTGCAACAGTAGCTTGGTAAAGTACTTTTCCTTTTGTTCTGCGATCACTTCTTTGACTGGTAGGATGTTTAAGTCGCGTTGTATGTTTTCGTTGCGAACGTACCACGGTGCCCCGGTGATGGTTCTCAAGATCTTTGACTGAGCTCGCTGGACTATGTCAATATTACTATTGCTGGCATTCCCCCATAACTGGGAGCCGTACATCCATATAGGTTTTAGTACCGAGTTATACAGCAGGACTTTATATTCAAGGCTAAGGGGAGACCGAGCATTGATAAGCCAATGAAGGCTGCTGGCTTTTAGCTTTAGATGTGTTCTTTTGGCTTCAATGTGCCGGCGCCATGTGAGTCTTCTGTCGAGGTGTACTCCTAGATATGTCACTTCGTCTACTTGCGGGAGTAGAGTGTTGTTTAACGTTAGCGGCGGACAGTTTTGCCTGTTCAGGGTGAATGTAACGTGCTTGCATTTTTGTTCGTTCACTCTAATTCGCCAATCTGATAGCCATTTTTCGACATCGATTATATGAAGAGCTAGCTGCGCAGTTGCTTGCCTCGGGCATTTTGAGCGGCTAAGAATAGCTGTATCATCAGCAAACGTAGATGTTGTTATTCGTGTGCTTGTCGGGATGTCTGCTGTGTAGAGGACGTATAGTGTTGGCCCTAGCACACTACCTTGGGGAACTCCAGCTCCAACAGTGAAGCCATCAGATATAGCAGTGTTGCATCTCACAACAAATTTTCTGTCGTAAAGGTAAGACTCTAAAAGCCTATGGGTGTTGCTGGGAAGCATTATCTTGATCTTGTACATTAGACCTTCTAGCCAGACTCTATCAAATGCTTGAGAGACATCTAAAAATATGGTACTACAGTACTCTCGTTTTTCGAACGCGTTCCGAATTTCTGATGTTATCCGGTTGACCTGCTCAATTGTTCCGTGCTTTTCACGAAACCCAAATTGATGTGACGGGATTCCTTCCTGGAGTCTTAGGTATGTGTTTATCCGTATCAAAACGCATTCTTCAAAGAGTTTAGATAAGCATGAAAGTAGGCTTATAGGTCTATACGACGTGGGGACTGTGTGGTCTTTTCCCGGTTTTGCTATCATTATTATAATTGACTTTTTCCATCTCACTGGATAGTAGCCAAGTTTTGCGATGGTATTGAAAAGCTGGGTGATAGAGCAAACGGCGCAATATGGGAGCTCGATGATCATTTTGGGAGTTATGAGGTCGCAGCCCGGTGATTTTTTCGGATTCATTCGTACTAGAAGTACACAATTGCTCTATGTAGTGGCGTTGGACATATGCTTCTTCTTGCTGTAGAGCTTTGGTAAGTTCACGAGAGGCATGTCTTAAACGTTGCTTAGCAGATGGTGATCTGTGGAATTGCCACTCTCGACGTAAGCGTCGCTTTTCGAGGACGAGCTGCTCGATTTGTAGATTTGTCTTCTTTCGATTGCTTTGTGTATTTATGGTTTGAGGTGTTGAAGCTTGGGCTGCAGAGACAAGTACAGACTCCAGTGAATTAACAAAGTTGTCTACGTCGGCTTCATTGTTGAGATGGGGACTTAGCTCAATGTGTGAGCTAATATACTTTCTGTACTTAATCCAATTGGTTTTCTGTGAGGTCAAATTTAGTGATTGTTCCAGTGTTCCTGGATGCCGGAGTAGAATAAACAGTATAGGCGAGTGATCAGATGAAAGATCCGAAAGGCATTCGGCGCTTATCAGATTTTTTGGAATGTTTTTGGTGATCGCAAAGTCTATTAAATCGGGCAGCTTTTTGGGTCTGTCGGCCAGTATGTTGGTGTGCCAGGAGAAACATAGTTGAGCTTGTTCTTGGCGTTGATAATGGCATTGTAGAGCTGCTTTCCTTTTGGAGTCACGAGACGAGATCCCCAGTGTGTGTGCTTGGCATTGTAGTCTCATGCTGCTATGAAGTGGTCTCCTAGTGAGTTGAAAAACTGCATAAACTCATCTTCAGCTATAGTGAAGCGCGGGGGGCAGTATACGGCGGCTAGTGTAAGTTGGTTGCCAGTATTTAGTTTTATATTTATAGATGTGGCCTGTAGGTAGTTTTTAGCAAATTTGTTATGATAGTAGTGCTTAATACGGCTTCTGATTAGAATTCCAGACCCACCATGTGCTTTACCGTCTGGATGATTTGTTCCGTAGAAAGTATATCCTCGTAGTTGAAAATTGTATTTGTTTGTAAGGTGTGTTTCTGAAAGCAGCATTACGTCGATTTGATTGTCGAGTAGGAATTGAGCTAACTCAAGTTTATGCTGTGAAACGCCGTTAGCGTTCCACGTAGAGATCCGTAGGGGAATCATTATTTGGATTGTTGTAAAACCAGCATTTGAATCAATAGATTTTGGTTTCGCATTAAATCTAGCATAGTTGTGCGCATAAATGACTTAAATTCTGTAAGGCTGTGTTGTAAGCTGCATATCATAGCTTCGAAGTTGCTTTTTGGCTGCTCCGGCGATTGATGTTGCTGAGCCATGTTCGGTTCTTGGTATGCTGATTGCAGAAATTAACTTTTTGAGGCAGGGATAGCCGGTCCTGATGTTAAAGCGCTTGCGTATGTCACACTTTTGTCAGAGTTAATAGGTCCTAGTGAGGATCTGGCTGCAGTCGAGAAGAAGACTTCAGGGTTTGATCTGGAGACGTGCAATGTTTTATTTTGGGTGCGGGCGGTAATTCCTTTCTGGTGGATGCGGCTTTTCAGATCCTTATAAACTGGGCAACCTCTATAGTTAGCAGTGTGATTGCCACCGCAGTTGCCGCACTTTTTCGAGTTGCTGTCATCTTTGCTCGCTGGGCAGTGTGCGGAGTCATGAAGCTCTCCACAAACTACACACACCGGGCGCAGTTTACAGTAAGACCTTGTATGACCGTATTCTTGGCAGTTCGCACATTGTACCGGACCATTGCGTTTGTGCGGTTCCTCGACTGTAATTCGGCGGTGCAGCAGGAAGTGAAGATTATATATAGGGTGCACTTCGTATTTCTTCAGAGGCCTATTTTCTGGCTCGAGCTCAACCTTAAAGAGTGGCTGCGGTTTTCTATCCCTGTTAAGGATATTGAAGACTGTCTTTGCGCTAAATCCCTTCTCTTGTAGTGCCTTTGTTATCTCTGGCGTTACTTCAGATTCTATACCCTTAAGTACGACTTACAAGCCCTTGCTGCTTTTAAGCTGATACGTGTAAAAGTTCTTTTTATTGTCGGTAAGATATTTCGATAATACTCTGTAATTGTCTTCAGACTTCATTTGAACTTTTGTTTCGTGAATGTTGCTCTTTACAAGGGGTATTATGTGGAAGTTATTCTTGCCAATAAGCTCAATAATTTTGTTGACGAGAACATTGGAACTTTTTTCTCGTATATAAATAGGCGGAGGCTTTGGCTTCCTTTTCTCGACTTCAGTAGATTCGGCCGCCTCAACCTCATAGGCGTCTGCCAAGATTTTGAATCGGTTCGAGTTCATGTCCGTTTCTATTGCAGCTAGGCTAGCATTGCCACGGGTTATTTTGCGTTGAGAATTTAGAGGGCTCATCTTCCTTTTAATTTGAATGTAGCGATCCATACCAGTCTGCACAGCCGGCTTAATAAGTTCATTGTTTTTGTTCTGTTTTTCGGGCAGCGCAGCGACAGACGTAGTAATGTTTGCGCTGCTAGCTGATGATGTCGTTAAACGCGCTGTCGATACAGTTGCGGTTGTTGTTGTTGTTACGGTTGACGTTGTCAGCGAAATTGCGGTGGTGGTTACTGCGTTCTTAGGCTGCAGAGACATCGATGGAAGCGAGAGAGAGAGCATGAGCGCGCTCTATTGCTCTCTACATTTAAGAGGTCGGTCGAGTTGGGGGTAATTGACCGCACTTGATCAGAGCTTGCAATATTTTCGGTCGCTTTAAAAGAGAAGTACGCGTTGTTTCTTTGTTGTGAGAGCCGTCTCTCGTCTTGCTCACGGTTACGTTGTGCACGAATGTCGTTTTGACTCATTGTAATCGAGATTGATTAGTTAGAGTTTTAATTGTTATGATTTATATTAATTAATTAATCAATCATTAGCGATTTCATCGCAAAGAGCGTCTTTTCGCGTTATTGTAGATTTTTTTTAAACCAGTCACTGCACTTATGTGATTTTATTGAATATTTTTTCCCGGAGCACAATAAATACACGTCTGCATGCGACGGCGGTTCTTAATTTTTTTTTTCTGCAAAAGTGGATGTGGTTAGTTTCCTGCTCGTTGGGATGTCCGCAGTGTAGATAAGGTAAAGTGTTGGTCCAAGCACGCTGCCTTGAGGAACTCCGGCTCTAATGAGGTAGTCATCGGACATGGCTGAATTACATCTTACTGAGAATTTCCTGTTGTAAAGGTATGACTTCAGAAGTTTGTGAGTATTGGTTGGGCGCATTTCTGTAATTTTGTGCATTAAACCTTCTAACCTAACCATACTCTGTCGAAAGCTTGTGATACGTCCAGAAATATCGCAGTGCAGTACTCCCTTTGTACGAATGCATTACGGATTTCTGATGTTATTCGGTTGACTTTCTCAATGGTTCCGTGTTTTTCTAGAATTGATGAGACGGGATTTTGTTGAGAGATATGTGGTAATGTGTGGGAGTAATGTGTGCCAAGAAGCATTTTTCAAAGAGTTTAGATAGACACGTTAGTAAACTAATTGGTCTATATGATGAAGCAATTGTGCGGTCTTTGCCAGGTTTTGGTATCATTATAATGATCGTCTTTTTCTATCTCTCTGGGAAGTGTCCATGTCTCGTTATTGCATTGAAGAGTTGGCAAATAGCTCGAACAGCACAGAAGGGAAGTTCAATAATCATTGTTGGTGATATTAGGTCGCATCCTGTAGATTTTTTTGGGTTGAGTTGTTCGTTTATGATTTAGAGTAACTCATGTGGCCTAAATACAATAGGTTCATACATACGTTGATTTGTCGATATCTGATGTTGCTGGCAGTGAGATCCCGTTTGATGATGTATTGGGCTGAAATACATTTTGAAGAGGCTCTGCAAATCTGTCGGCTCTTTCTTCGTCGCTGCGAGCCCAGTTGCCTGTGGATGTCCTTATTGGCATTGCAGATTCGATTGGCGCGCAGAGAGATGAGTGTGCTCTCCAAAGTGGGAACTTGGAGCTCATTGGGGATAACTGCTCTATGTAATGTTTTTGGGACCTTTCTTCTTCATGACGTAGTGCAGCTGCGAGCCTCCGTGTAGCGTCATTTAACCTTTGTTTTGCGATCTGCTCTATTTCAACGTTCGTGTATCTATTATTGTTTTTTGTGGATGTGGAGTTGACATGCGAGCTGCTGCGACCAAGACGGACTCAAGAGTGTTTGTGGATAAGTTGATATCAGCTTCGTCATTCAAACGTGGATTCAACTCAATATGCGAACTTATATATTTTTTGTACTTAAGCCAATTGGTTTTATTCGTTGTTAGTCTGGTTTATCTACCGCAACTGGATGTAGATTTAGTTGAAGAAGTACAGGCGAGTGATCACACGATAGATCTGATAAGGAGTTGGCACTTATCAGGTTGCGAGGAATGTTTTTTGTGACTGCAAAATCTATCAAGTCCGGCAATTTTCTAGGATCTGTTGGCCAATATGTAGGTGTCCCAGGTGACACACAGTCTAGCTTGTTGCTTGCTTTAATTATTACATTGTACAACTGCCTTCCCTTTGGAGTCACAAGTCGAGATCCCCAGTGCGTATGTTTGGCATTGAAGTCTCCTGTTGCTATAAATTGTTCGCTCAGAGAGTTGAAATAGTCCATGAATTGGGATTCGGATATTGTAAACCGAGGAGGACAGTATACGGCGGCAAGCTTTAAAGATCGGGAATCCATTTGTACATCTATAGATGTAGCTTGCATGAAGTTAGTGGGGAAGCTATTGTGGAAGCAGTGCTTGATGCGATTTCTAATCAGAATACCAGTGTCTCCATGTACTTTCCCGTCTGGGTGATTCGTGTTGTAGAAGAGGTAGCCTCGAATTTGGAAATTATATTTATTTGTAAAATGAGTTTTTGCGAGTAGCATTACATCGATATGGTTATTATTAAGGAATTGAGTTAGCTCGAGTTTGCGGTGTGAGACGCCGTTGGCGTTCCACAGTGATATACGGAGTGGAGCCATTGATTACTTAGTCTGTATTTGAGCAACAAGCAGCTCAATCAAAACGTTCTGGTTTCGCATAAGATCTTGCATAGTTGTCTGCATGAATGACATGATCTCCATTATACTTTGTTGAAGATTACATATCATTGTTTCAATTTTGTTCGTAGACTCTTCTTCTGGTTGATGAGGGGAAACTGATGATCGTGGCTTGGTGGGAGCGGTACTTTTAAGACCCAATTTTAGAGCAGTTGCAAAGCTTGCGGATTTGTCGGTGAACTCATTATTGGCTAAAGACTTAAAAGCTGTAGGGGGAAGACATCACGTGTAGATTTCATAGGTGGTGTATGTGAGCGAGCAGTGGTCACTCTTTGGTGTGTACGACTTTTTAGTTCCTTGTAGACTGACAACCCCTGTAGTTAGCCGTATGGTTGCCTCCACAGTTTCCACACTTTTTGCTTCTGGGATCCTCTTTATTTTTTAAGCATTTGTAGGAGTCATGAAGGTCTCCACAAGCAACGCATACTGGACGAAGCGTGCAATAAGACCTTGTGTTGCCAAATTCCTGACAATTATTACACTGCACCGGTCCATTTCTTTTATGCGGCTCTTCTACCGTAATTCTGCGGTGTAGTAGGAACTGGAGAGTAAAAATTGGATGCACTTCATTTTTTTTCAGAGGCTTGGATTTGGTTTCGGGTTCAAGTTCTACCTTGAAAAGAGGTTGAGGCTTTCTTTCTCTATTCAAAATGTTAATAACATTTTTTACTTCGACAAAATTCTGTAGTTTATTTCCGTATTAGTCTGAACTTTTGTTTCGTGAATATTTCGCTTTGTTAATGGAATTATGTGGAAATTGTCTGGTCCTATTAGATTCAGTATCGAGTTTATGAGAGCATTCGAACATTTCTCTCGAATGTAAATCGGCGGCGGCTTAGGCTTTTTGTTGTCCCCTACGATGTCTTCAGGAGGCATATCATCGGATTTATCTGCCAAAATAGCAAATCTGTTTCCTTCTATAGGCTTCTCTATTGTATATTGTTTTGAGGTGCCTCGAGTTATTTTAGCAGAATTACCAAGTCTAGAGTTCTGCGGGCTAATCTTACGTTTTATTTGTATGTAGCGATCCATACCAGTCTGTACGGCCGAACGTTGTTTTGAAGAGAGCACGCTGGTGTAAGGTGCTGCATTATTTGTTTGCACAGCAGATACCGTTGTTACAGTAGATGGTATTGCGCGAGCAGTCGATACCATTGTAGTTGTTGTAATAGTTTCCGTTACAGTTGCTAATGACGTCATTGTACTGGTGACCGTGGCTAAGCAGGTTGGCATGAGCGCTGGAGAGCAAGAACGCGCCCTGCCTTGCGATGTTGGATTGAGTTCATTACTCGGGCTTGGGGTTATTGATCGCGGTTGGTTAGTTTTTGTTCAGTTTTTATACCCGCTACCCATAGGGTAGAAGGGTATTATAACTTTGTGCCGGCAGGAAATTTATGTAACAGGTAGAAGGAGGCATCTCCGACCCTATAAAGTATATATATTCTTGATCAGCGTCAAGAGCCGAGACGATCTAGCCATGTCCGTCTGTATGTCTGTCCGTCTGTCCGTGTGAAACACTGGATCTCAGAGACTATAAGAGATAGAGCTATAATTTTTTTTCGACAGCATTTGTTATGTTTGCACGCAGATCAAGTTTGTTTCAAAGTTTTGCCACGCCCACTTCCGCTCCCGCAAATCAAAAAAATCGAATAACAAGCGTAATTTTATAGCTAGAGTTACGAATTTTGGTATATACAATAACAACTATAGTGGTTATTATTGAAACTCTATGTGTTCGATTCATTGCGTGCGTATATCGATTTATGTAACACTAACCGATTGGAACGATAACTTAACGATGTCAGTCGCAAATAAAATTTCGTAGATAGCAGACGTGCTCGGCGATCTTTTTCTTTCAATACATACACACACACCCAGCCAAACGTAACTTCTATAGGTTATGGGCCCAGGCGCGCGCGGTGCTTTTGTGTATGTATACGAAAAGTTGGACTTGTTAACGAACAAGGGACGCGACCGAAAGTAAATTTTTAATACGATTAAAAATGAATTCCCTATACCAAATTGAGAAACTCGAAGAAAAGAATTACGATTCTTGGTGCATTCACATGCGGTGTGTTTTGGTACATGCGGAATTGTGGCAGCTGGCATCGGGTGCTCTGAAGCTCGAGGATGCTAGCGAAGGATTTGATTGGCATGGCAAAGACAGTAAGGCCTTGGCCATGATCACACTAAGTGTGAAAACATCACAGTTGAGCTATATAAAGAACTGTACAACGTCGTTTGCTGCTTGGACAAAACTTAAAGAAGTGCATCTGCCTAGTGGACCAGTACGGAAGGTCGCACTGTACAAGAAGTTGTTGGGACTTAAGATGTCAGAATGTGGAGATGTCAATGGATACTTGCAGACATTTGGAGAAGTGCTTGATCAACTTGCAGGAGTTGGGATACAGATTGGTGACGAGCTACGAGCAATCATTCTGCTTTCCAGTCTTCCAAGAAATTATGAGAATTTCGTGGTGGCGATCGAAACGCGCGACGAATTGCCAAGTTATGAAATTCTATGCATAAAAGTGAAGGAAGAAGTAGAGCGCAAAGCGCAGGCAGAACCGCAAAGCAACAACGAAAAGGCATTCACCGTTACAAATAAGAACAACGGTATAAAGAGGAATTCGGCGAAAAACGTAATTTGCTTTAAGTGTGGCAAGCGTGGTCACAAGAAAGCAGAATGTCGAAGCGAATGCGTGCAAAAGGAAACGAAGGAAAGCACGAGCAAAGAAGACAATAAAAAATTGTAGTTTGCTGTGTGCAGCTGACGCTCATTTTTTTCGAACGATCAAAGTGGTGCGTAGACAGCGGAGCAACAAGCCATATGTGTTGCGAAAAGAGCATGTTCACAAAGTTGGAAGAGCACTCCGAGAGGATAGGTCTAGCTGGTGACGGTTTCCTAGTTGCGAAAGGAATAGGTCAAGTAAAGCTGAAGACAGATCGATATACGATTGTTATGAACAACGTATTGTATGTGCCAGAGATGAAGGGAAATTTCATGTCGGTTAGTCAAACTGTGGCTAATGGCAATGTAGTACATTTCGGTGAACATCAGGCGAAGATCATACAGAAAGGAGAGTGCATCTTGCTCGTAAAGAAAGTTGGCAGCTTATACGTTTTTGAAGGCAAAACAAGCAAGTGTTTTGGATCTTTATGCGCTGCTAAAATTGATGGATCTTTATGGCACAAGCGGTACGGTCATCTCAACTATCGTAGCTTGGAGGATCTAGAGAAAAAGACAACATGGTGCGTGGACTGGAAGGAACAAGCTTCACATCCAATGGGTCATGTGAAACATGCATGCTGAGTAAAATACATACTCAGAAGTTCCAAAGCATATGCTATCGAAGTCATCTGAACAGAGGGCGAGCGAAGTATTGGAACTAGTTCACACTGATGTTTGCGGGCCATTCGATACACAATCGATAGGCGGCAATCGATACTTCTTGACGTTCATCGATGACAAGTCACGGCGCATGTTTGTGTACTTCATAATAGGCAAAGACGAAGTGTTCACGAAGTTCGTTGAATTCAAACAACTTGTTGAACGGCAAACTGGCAAGAATATAAAATGCATTCGCAGCGACAACGGCCGCGAGTATGTAAACAAAGTTTTTGACGAGTACTTGAAGGCGAATGGCATAGCACGGCAACTGACGGTGCCGTACACACCGCAGCAGAACGGAGTTGCGGAGAGGGCAAATCGGACATTAGTTGAGATGTCACGATGCTTGCTGGTACAGTCTGGAATGAAGATTTCACTGTGGGGAGAGGCAGTATACACAGCGGTGTATTTGCGAAATCGTTCACCAACTAGCGCACTGAAGAACATGACGCCAATGGAAGCGTGGAACGGTAAAAAAAACCTTCAATTTCACATTTGAAAGTTTTTGGTTCTTTTGCAGTAGCTTTGGAGAAAGGCCACAGAAAAAATAAGTTCGACGCTAAGGGCAAGGAATACCGCATGGTGGGTTATTCCAGGACTGCCAAAGCATACAGGCTTTACGACCCAAGCACAGGGCAAGTGGTCGAAAAGAGGGACGTGCTGTTTAGCGAACTTGGCGATACTGAGCAGAATCGAGAGGCTTGGATTATATTTGATATGCCAATGGGCATTCAAGGATCCGAGGATCAGATCGCTGATGGCGATGGTGTAGACGACGAGGCTAACGTCGGCATAAAAAAATAGTGATGGCAGCGATGAGTTCCTCAGCGCAGAGAAAGACGTGCGTGTAGGTCCTGGACGGCCAAGGATAGTTCGCACGGGCATGCGTGGGCGACCTCGTAAGCAGTTTAATCTACTTGGAGCTGCGACTGCTGGCGAGATCCCCATCCCCGAAACCTACGAGGAGGCCATTGGAGGAGCTTTGGCGTGAGGCCATGGATAAAGAGCACAAGTCACTGTTGGTAAACGAAACCTGGGAAGTGGCGGAGTTGCCAAAAGGGCAGCGAGCGATCAACTGTAAATGGGTGTATACCGTTAAAAGAGGACCAAGTGGTGAAGTAGAGCGCTACAAAGCAAGGCTGGTGGCAAAAGGTTGCTCACAGCAGTATGGCGTTAATTATAACGAGACAATCTCGCCTGTTTGTAGATTAGAGAGTATGCGGATTGTTTTAGCTCTAGCTGCAGAGTTAAAGTTGCATTTACATCAGATGGATGTTTGCACGGCGTACCTCAACAGCACTTTAACGGATACAGTTTACATGAAAAGACCTGAAGGATACCCCGGTCAATGCGATTCCAAGCAAGTTTTACGTCTAAAGAAGGCCATATATGGCTTAAAACAATCTGGAAGGGAGTGGAAGTCCAAGCTGGATGGAGTCTTAACAGGAATTGGTTTCATCTCTTGTGACAACGAACCATGTCTATACAAGAAGAATAACGGAGAACATCTAACGTTAATATTGGTGTACGTAGATGATCTGATTATTGCATGCCAGGATATAGATGAGTTGAAAGCAATCAAGACCAAGATCTCAGAGGCGTTCGAGTGTGTGGACAAGGGTCCATTGCATCAATTTCTTGGAATGGAGATCGGCAGAAAAGGTGAATTAGGCGAAATCACCCTAAGTCAGACGCAGTATATTCAGGAGTTGCTGAAGCGACATAGAATAGAGAGCTGCAGGTCTACAGCAACGCCTTTACAGGCTGGGCACCAGGTAGCTTGCGATAGTAAGGACTGTCGTAAAGTGGATGCCAAGGAGTATCAATCAATCATCGGTGAGCTGATGTGGGTAGCATTGACTACAAGGCCGGACATTTTGCATTCTGTAGCAAAGTTGGCACAACGCAATCAGGATCCACATAGCGAACACATGGCAGGTGTTAATCACGTTTTAAGATACCTGGCATCAACAAGTGTGTTAAAGCTTCACTATAAGAAGTGCGAGCAGGCGCTTGTTGGATACGTTGACGCCGACTGGGGAGGTGATCACACGGATAGACGTTCGTATACCGGATACGTGTTCTATCTGGCCGGAGGAGCGATTTCATGGAAATCCGAGAAGCAGCATAGCGTGGCACTCAGCAGCACGGAGGCTGAATACATGGCTTTGTCAGCCGCTTGCAAGGAACCAGTTGCATTGAGGCGACTATTTATAGAGATTGGCTGCGGTGATGAAAGCACTCCAACCTTTTTGTATGGTGACAACTTGAGTGCACAGCAATTGGCGAAGAATCCAGTCCATCATGCTAGGACTAAGCATATTGATATTCGCCACCACTTCGTAAGAGACGTCGTTAAGGAAGGGCATGTAACATTGAAATACGTTTCTACAGATTTGATGATTGCCGACATTTTAACCAAGAATCCGCAGAAACTCAAACATACAGAATTTACTAATAAAATGAATTTGAAGTAAATAGTAGTTGTAAACGTGCTCGCAATGAGGAAGGGTATTGAAACTCTATGTGTTCGATTCATTGCGTGCGTATATCGATTTATGTAACACTAACCGATTGTAACGATAACTTAACGATGTCAGTCGCAAATAAAATTTCGTAGATAGCAGACGTGCTCGGCGATCTTGTTCTTTCAATACATACACACACACCCAGCCAAACGTAACTTCTACAGTTATGATTCCTGAGAATTGTTTGCGATCAGATAATAATTGTGGAAGTTATTAAAGAAATACTCTTGTATGGGCATAAACGCCTACTTACTAGGGGTCTGAGTTGCTTTGGCCGACAATCTGGTATATTGTGCCGTCTATGGTATATTTTGAATGGTGTACTATATCGATATACCAAACATACCATTTGGCATATTTTTAGTATTTTTTGTATTTTAATATTTTTCCTTGATTAAAACGGGTAGCGGGTAGCTCACAGTCGAGCACACTCGACTGTAACTTTCGTACTTGTTGTTTGTAAAATTGTTAGCTGATATTGGTTCTGTTTCTAAACCAAATATATCGCTAAATTCGGTGCATAAATTAGTTAGTACTGTATTAAACTGTTTAGGAAATCTCAAAGATTTTCTTTGGTTCTATTATCATTTTCTAATGGTGTTGTTCAAATGTCATACAGGCATGCTCCGGTTTTCACTTTCGCTTTTCGTTTTGGGACCAAAACCGAGATTTTCGTTTTAGGTGCTCCGGTTTTCACACGTTTTTGGTCATCGTTTTGCTATCGGAACGTTTCATTTTACTGCTAAAACAGCTGACTTGTGTTTTGGTTAAAGTAAACAACGCGAAAAATATCTTTTGTATGTCATTTCCTGAGTGGATAGAACTCACATAAGGATATTTTTATCGTGCATAGTGGATTTATGCTTCCCTGAATGAAATATATTTGCTTTTTGTCTTTTGCAAAGAAAGATTTCAAACTTTCTTTAAAAATCAGTTGAACGGCAATCATCCCACAAAAATGGGGATGCCACCTTTTAATAGATTTCATTCCGGTTATTCCAACATTTTATACCCGCTACCCATAGGTAGAAGGGTATTATAACTTTGTGCCGGCAGGAAATGTATGTAACAGGTATAAGGAGGCATCTCCGACCCTATAAAGTATATATATTCTTGATCAGCGTCAACAGCCGAGACGATCTATCCATGTCCGTCTGTCCGTCTGTGTGTCTGTCCGTATGAACACCTAGATCTCAGAGACTATAAGAGATAGAGCTATAATTTTTTCGACATCATTTGTTATATTTGCACGCAGATCAAGTTTGTTTCAAATTTTTGGCACGCCCACTTCCGCCCCCGCAAATAAAAAAATCGAATAACAAGCGTAATTTAAAAGCTAGAGTTGCGAATTTCGGTATATACAATAATAACTATAGTAGTTATGATTTCTGAGAATTTGGTTGCGATCAGATAAAAATTGTGGAAGTTATTAAAGAAATACTTTTGTACGGGCAAAAACGCATACTTACTATGGATCTTAGTTGCTTTGGCTGACAATCTGGTATATTGTGCCGTCTAAGGTATATTTTGAATGCGGTACTACACCGATATACCACATATACCATTTGGTATATTTTTAGTATTTTTGCAGTATATTTGGTACATTTTGAGAATCATACCGCAAAATATATTGAGTATCGAGTATACTCGACTGTAGCTTTTGTAGTGGTCGCTTGGACCGCCAACATTTATTTGGTGGGCCTAAAAGTAGGCAAAGTTTTTTTATTGGAAAACGTCAGCGCTTTTTTGTAGAAAAAGTAGTTAATGTAGTATATTTATTAAAGTTATGTTTATATATGTTAATAACCCAATTTTTGTTAGTTAAATGTTAGATGTATAATAATTGTTTAGTGTTAGTATAAACTTGTAGGATATATGTATTTTGTTAGGAAATATTAATTAGCGCCCTCTGTGTGTGGGGGTTTAGCAACATTGCAAAAAGATTTACGCGATAGATGCATCTTAAGGCAGCGAATGGCAAAGAATGGGAAGATAAGAATGCATCAAAGTTTAATGTCCGTTTGACAAGGCTTAGATGATTAATTCGTGTTAGTCATTCTCTCGCAAGTCACCTGTTGATTTTTTTTATGGCAGTTCTCAGAAACTAGAGAAAAAATATATTATATACATATATCGCCAAAAATAAGACAAAAGTGACATACATAAATAAATAGTGAACAGTGCGGGAAAGAAAAAAGAAGAAAAATATAATATATACATATTTGAGTGAAATCACCTCCCCCATTTCGGCCAGCAGCCAACAGGCGACAGGCGGATAGAATTTTTGGAGTTTTATATGGTGCCGTCCAATAAGGCAGGGTAAATATTACTGACGGCAAATGTAACATTTACAAATATCATATTAACGCTCTGATTTTTCTCTTAAAATCAGACGGCACGCAGTGTAAAATTTTCTTTTGGATGTTGTTGGTGTAGGCGTTAATTTAAGCCACCCAAACAATTTACATCCACGCCACATCGTCACCCGGCAGCCAAAAGTTTGCGCGAAAGCTTTGAAAGCTTTCGCACGATCGCTTCGAAAGCTACAGCGGATCAGCTGATAGCTACCAGCGAAAGGCAAGCTCTGCGTCTGGCAGGAATTAGGAGGAGCGTTTTGCAGCGATACTGCGCAGCCGCCACCTGAAATTCCGTTGAGATTTGTCCCTGAGAGGACTAGCAAGGAGGACGCCAGCATCACCACGGATGTTGGATTGGTGCTAGTGACCGTGCGACCACCTGCGAAAGTGTCGTAGCACAACCCAGAGAGAGTTGGCGCAGCTGATGTCCGCGCCTATAGATGTTTTGCTTTGTTAGTTAATGTATATCTACGTTATATCTTTTGGGCCTTCTGCCATTTAATTAGTGCGTTTTTGTATTATATTTTGTTCATTTAATGTATTGGTTGCGTACATGTATATATGTTGAATAACAAACTGTGTTGTAAATTTACTTATGTTTACGTGGTATAACATACTATGTATCAGAGTTAAATAAACTTCATGAGTTACAATAAGTTGTCCTACATATAACTTGTCCGTCAATATTTATGTTTTCTGTCAAAATTTGCAATTTTAGAAATTAAGTCATATTTGTTTACCAAAACAATGGAACATCTGGCATAAAAGCTCAGATCACCATGCTAGCGTAAAGCTTTTGTCAGGGCTTTAAACTTTTGCTCCACAGCTGAAACAACAACAAAAATAACAACGCACACACACATATCACCGGCTGTGAAAGATCTTTCGTCGCTGGAGAATGATGTAGGTGAGCTTTTCTTATGCACAACTTTTTATTTAAATACTATACGCATTAGAGCTTTTGCATTGAATCTGTTGAATGCAAAGTTTATAGTCTGAAAGAAGTTTGTTGTTTTTTTTGTTTTGCTGGCAACTCCTGAGAAACCTTAAGTTTCTTAGCGATGAGCCTTTGCCGTTGGTCCATTGCCCTACTATGATATGGGTCATTAATTAAATAGTTTTTTATATCGATTAAAAACTATGAATAAATTAGCGCTCCATATTTAAAGAAAATTGCAAAATGAAATATAAGCTATTTATTCCTATTATTCATATTTATTCTATTTATCTATTTATTTAGTTTTTAAGTATTTATGAAATAGATCTAAATTAGCTTTAATATTTCAACGTTCTTATTCCGTCCATGTTTTCTTTTGTTACCTTATTTGCCTTCTCTTTATGTTTCTTAATTTAAATAAATTTGTTATAATGTTTAGTATGTGCGAGTAAGTTTTCAAATTTGGAACCATGCAGCGTTTGTATGGGGAGGGTTGAGTAACGAGGAGCTTCTCCAAGGGATCCTGTCATTTAAATTGATTTTTACATTGGCCTTGCAGGATCATGGTAGAGTGGGCGTCTGCACCAATGAGTGCAACGTAAAGGAGAAGTGCTCCAAGTCGAAGGTAGATCTAACTTGTCTTTCCTCTAGTTTTCTTCTAACTTTTTGTTTACTGCCCTTGTATGTCTCTTCCCCATTTTCCCCCTTCCTTAAGTACGCGAATTTTCTAATAGTATAATTAATCCATGGAAGCACGTAGCGGAAAGGATATTTTTCTTGCCCACACCCATCCGACCAGACAACAGCCGTAGCGATCGCGTACGCCTTTCATGGCGCTACATTTACACCGGCTTCCTTCAGCGAACTTGCTTCGTTACACGTTACAGTTTAATTATATTATTTGGCGCCCAAACGTGAGGCCAGGTTAGCGTAATTGTTTTATTGTATTGTTGTATGTTAGCTAGCCTGTTTTCGAAAAAAAAATATATTGAAATATTGAAATACCCTTACATCTATCCTTTTTTCACTCATTCCTATTCCTTTTCCTTGTTGTGAATATCTTGAGCTTGGATGCCTGATGGTTGCAATCAAACTTTAGGCAAAGTGTGCAGAATGTTCATGACGAAAGCTGCAGTGTAACTTGTCTTTCGAGAGAAATACTAGCTTCAAACGAGCTGTATGGCGAAAACAAGAGAGAAAACATTGTCAGCGAACCAAAGTGTATTGGTGCTTATGTGGAGTCTTAGCTGGAGCCAAGTCTTCTTGCGGATAAAACTGCAACTTGCCGCTAGACAGAAACATAGCAATCAATGCAACGTAAACAATGGAGTTCTTCCGCTTTTTGATTTTGTGTTGATCACTACACACAAACATGGTCGTTAGCTTTTGCGTGGATACGAGTGCAAGTGGTAGTGATGCAACCGAAATCTTGCTGTAGTTGGATATTGTTTCTAGATATTCGCTTGGAACAAGTAAGTGGTTTCGAACTACTTATCTTGCAGCTATATCTGGAGCAATTTTTCAGATTCCCTATTTTCTTTGTTTTCAGTATCTACTTTCGACTATTAGTTAGCAACTCTTCCTTCGATAAGTGTTGCATGGTTCCAAATTTATTCATGTTATATTGGTATATTTTTTGTTCGAGTTTGAATTCAAGTATTGTTTATTTATTTAATATTTTTTTGTGTTTCATAAGATATTTTTTTTTGTAAGCAATTTATAAATATTCAAGATGGCCAGACCCGTTAGTGAAAAGTCTAACCCGCTATATCAAAGAATGGCGGGAGAAACTTTCTGTTGTGTATGCTCAAAAGAAGTAGAGTATCCAGCTCAACTGCTAGCAACCGGATGTAATCACTATTTCCATCATGTGTGCTTCAGTACTGCGACGGGAAATAGTAAAGTGTGTCCAATTTGTAAGACGGCTTTAAGCAAATCAACTTTGAGTCTGGCAGAAGAACTAAGTGCAGCTCAGAGTTCAGGCATACAAACTCGATCAAAGTCCAAGAGCAGGACAGTAGCGCAAGATCTGTTAGTCGCAGGTTCTAGCAATAGTATACAGACAGGTATACCAGAACCAGTACAGCAGAATTTGAACGATAACCCAGCATTGTTTGCCGGGCCAGCACCAGTTGTGCAACCAATGTTTAGCTTGCAGCAAAGCATCGCTGAGGCGGTGGCAGCCGCTCTGACGCAGCAGACGCATGTGTTGTCGAAAGCGATCGAAGATGGCTTCCACAGGTTGTCGTTTAATTCAGTGGCTCACGGTGGAAATGATCAAGTTCACTCTCCTCCTAGGCAATCGTCTCCAGCCAGGCAACAGCAGCATCAATCATTTGAGCAGCTGTTTGGAATCTCTAACAGAGATGGGGTGGATAGACGAAATCCAGTGCCCGAGATGGTGGCGCCGCATGCAGAGTTTCGAGAGATGCACAACTTACGGCCTGATAGAATTAGTCAGACCATTTATAACTGGAAGGTACGCTTTTCTGGTCATTCGTCCATGACTGTAGAGGATTTTCTTTATCGCGTCGAAGCGCTAACAAATCAGACACTAGGTGGTGATTTTGAAATGCTAGCTCGGTATGCAAGCAATCTTTTTGAAGGTAGTGCAAGCGAGTGGTTTTGGAGGTATCACCGTAGTGTAACGCGTGTGCGGTGGATTGATTTGAGTATAGCGCTCAGAACGCAGTTTTCAGACGGACGAACGGACCTGGAAATTAGAACTGCTATCTCACATCGCAAACAAAAGCCAAATGAAACATTTGACAATTTTATGAGGCGATTGTTAATCTGGCTGATAGGCTCGAACAGCCCATGTCTGAACAGTCATTGTTAGAGGTGCTGCGAGCCAATCTTTTAATCGAAGTCCAGCACGAGTTATTGTATGTCCCAATCAATAATGTAGTGCAATTGCGGCAATTCGTACGGAAGCGAGAGAGATTTTTGCTAAGTACGACAAGATCAACACCAGTTACACGACGTTTTGGTCCACGCCCGCAGATTAATGAAGTCTCAGTGCAGGCGGAATTGGCTACTGGCTCTGACAGGGAAGAGGATGAATCATTTGCTGTTGAGGCGGTGATTATATCCTGCTGGAATTGTCGAAAGCCAGGTCACCACTACCAAGACTGCAAAGCCGAGCGCACTGTGTTTTGCTATGGGTGTGGTGATGCTGATACGTACAGGCCATCTTGCAGAAAATGTATAAGTTCTGCGTCAAAAAACGGGTGGTCTCGTGCACCATTGACAGGTGCACGCAAACTAATATCGAAAGCGACCAATACGGAGTAGTTGATCGTGTAACGACTCCTGAAAATATCCCGGACTTTCTCCACATCCCAGCGATTCCCTTACACAAACGTGAGCAGCAGACTTTGTCGAAAGTTCACGAACATGTAAAAGCACGGCCACGCGACCAAAAACGTAAAAAGACCTTCAGTAAGTTAAATAAAGATACTCGCAGAGCACTATTGGCATCTGTGGTAAATAGTTGTAAGGATTTGCGGCAATATGCTGATGTCATCATATTTGACAGAACCATGAGTGGTTTGATGGACACTGGTGCCTCTATAAGCTGCATTGGTGGCAGATTTGCGCAAGAATTGACAGAAACGCACATTGGTTTTAAACCGATACGTGCAGCTGTACGAACTGCAGATGGCCAAAGCCAAAATATAGTAGGTCGAATTAACACGTCTATCTGTTTTCGTGGTGAATCAAAAAGAATATGGGTGTATATCGTACCGTCATTAACTCAAGAGTTATATTTAGGCATCGATTTTTGGCGAAGTTTTAATCTCTTGCCATTGTTTTTAATGAATAAAGCAAGTGCACACAGGTTAGCAGCGTTAAATTTCGATGACCCATTACAAATACCTTTGACTGATTTGCAGCAAAAGGAATTAGTATCCGCTATTAAGGTATTTCCGTCATTTGCTGAAAAAGGTTTAGGCAAGACGAACTGGCTTATGCACGACATAGAGGTGACCGAGTCGAAACCAATTAAACAACGCCATTATGCAGTGTCACCGGCCATCGAAAAACTAATGTATGATGAGCTTGACAGAATGTTAGCACTTGGTGTGATTGAGGAATCCGAAAGTCCTTGGTCCTCTCCAGTTGTTATTGTACGCAAGCCAGGCAAGGTTCGCCTTTGTTTAGATAGTCGCAAGGTGAATGACATAACAGTCAAAAATGCGTATCCCATGCCTCTCATTGACGGCATCTTGAGTAGGTTGCCAAAGGCGAAATTTATCTCAAGTATCGACTTGAAGGATGCGTATTGGCAGATTCCGCTAACTCCAAGAGCGCGCGAGAAAACCGCATTTACAGTGCCGGGAAGACCACTGTATCATTTTACGGTTATGCCGTTTGGGCTATCCAATGCTCCACAGACGATGTCGAAATTGATGGACAAAGTTATTCCACCAGATCTGAGAAATGAAATATTCATTTATCTAGACGATTTGCTGGTAATTTCGGAGTCATTTGACAAACACGTCTCAGTGTTGAGAGCTTTAGCCGATAGGTTAACTCAAGCCGGACTCACCATAAATGTGGAGAAAAGCAAATTCTGTCTGAAAGAGGTTAAATATTTAGGACATGTTATTGGTCATGGTACAATCCAAACGGATCCCGATAAAGTGGCAGCCATTCGTGAGTTTCCTGTTCCGCGATCGTGCAAGCAGGTGCGAAGGTTTTTAGGAACCACTGGGTGGTACCACAAGTTCATAAAAAATTATGCAGAAATTGCTGCTCCAATTTCAGATACCCTTAAGCAGCGGAAATCATTTACTTGGTCCGACGAAGCGCAAAAGGCTTTTGAGAATTTGAAAGAGCAACTATGTATGGCACCTGTACTCCATAGTCCTGATTTTTCTACACCATTTGAGATACATTGTGATGCCAGTCACTCAGGTGTTGGTGGAGTATTGATGCAGAAAGATAAGGATGGTAATGACGTTCCAATCGCATTTATGTCTCGTAAATTGAATCGATGTCAGAGAAATTATTCAGTCACTGAGAAGGAGTGTTTGGCAGCGATCATGTGCGTAAAAAAATTTCGAGCATATGTTGAAGGGCATGAATTTGCCATTCATACCGATCATGCTTCATTGAAGTGGCTCATGTCTCAAACAGACTTAAGCTCCAGATTGGCTCGCTGGGCACTCAAGCTGCAAGGTTTTGCTTTTAAGATCGTTCATCGCAAAGGCAGCCAGAACATTGTTCCCGACGCTTTATCACGTGTGCACACTGAAGATTTGTCATCCTTAGGTGTGGATACCTTGATAGATTTACAGTCTGAGCAGTTCGAGGCAAAAGAGTACCAAGAGCTTAGGGACAAAATAAAAACAACCCCGTCTCAGCTACCTGACGTTAAAGTCATCGATAAATATATTTATCGTCGTGCAGAGCACGCGTCCGGCGATCAAGTCGCTGATGATTTGCATTGGAAGTTGTGGGTTCCAAAAGCTCTTGTGATAGAGGTATTAAAACAAAGTCATGAGCCTCCTTTAGCGTCTCATTGTGGAATCAATAAAATGTTGGAAAAATTTGGCGATATTATTATTGGCCAAATTTAGTGTGTGATGTCAAGTCATTTGTAAACGGTTGTGTGGTGTGCAAATGTACCAAACATCCCAATCGTTCGTTACGTCCACCATTAGCTCCAGTAAAGGAAACGCAGCGAATATTTCAAAAGATTTTTATTGATTTCTTGGGACCCTATCCTCGAAGTAAGTCCGGAAATGTTGGTATATTCGTAGTGTTAGATCATTTGTCCAAATACCCATTTTAAAACCTGTAAAAAAATTCACCACTGATGCTATTCTTCGCTTCATGGAAGAGGATATATTTCATTGTTTTGGTGTACCTGAAACCATTGTATCAGATAACGGTGTCCAATTTAAGTCACATAAATTCAAGGCTTTGCTCACCAAATATAATGTGCAACATTTTTATACGGCTGTACACGCTCCGCAAGCTAATGCGTCAGAGCGCGTAAATCGATCAGTAATTGCTGCAATCAAGGCTTACGCTAGACCCGATCAAACAAATTGGGATGAGCAACTTAGCCATATCAGTTGCGCATTACGGTCCAGCAGACATTCAGCAATTAATGACAGTCCCTATCGTGTTGCTTTTGGACAACACATGATAGTTAATGGTAATACCTATCCTCTTCTACGAAATTTAGAACTTCTAGAAGACCGTACAGTTAGTTTTAATCGAGAAGATTCCTTTGATATAATAAGGAAAACTGCACAACAGAGTATCCAACGGCAGCACGAACAAAACGAAAAGCAGTACAATCTTAGAAGTCGCGAAGTAGATTTTAGAGTTGGTCAAGAAGTTTATAGGCGTAATTTTCAGCAAAGTAATTTTGCAAAAGGCTTTAATGCAAAACTGGCCCCAACTTTTGTAAAATCTCGTATTAAGCGTAAGCTTGGCAATAGTTATTACGAGTTAGAAGATACCCAAGGGCGATTCATTGGAAAATATCATGCTAAAGATATAAAATAATAAATCGGGTAGCCAGGAAATTAGTCCAAGCGAGTATCACTCTTTGGAGTGATGACCCCAAAGTGTGATTTTGGCAGGGGGGATTGTAGTGGTCGCTTGGACCGCCAACATTTATTTGGTGGGCCTAAAAGTAGGCAAAGTTTTTTTATTGGAAAACGTCAGCGCTTTTTTTTTTGTAGAAAAAGTAGTTAATGTAGTATATTTATTAAAGTTATGTTTATATATGTTAATAACCCAATTTTTGTTAGTTAAATGTTAGATGTATAATAATTGTTTAGTGTTAGTATAAACTTGTAGGATATATGTATTTTGTTAGGAAATATTAATTAGCGCCCTCTGTGTGTGGGGGTTTAGCAACATTGCAAAAAGATTTACGCGATAGATGCATCTTAAGGCAGCGAATGGCAAAGAATGGGAAGATAAGAATGCATCAAAGTTTAATGTCCGTTTGACAAGGCTTAGATGATTGATTCGTGCTAGTCATTCTCTCGCAAGTCACCTGTTGATTTTTTTTATGGCAGTTCTCAGAAACTAGAGAAAAAATATATTATATACATATATCGCCAAAAATAAGACAAAAGTGACATACATAAATAAATAGTGAACAGTGCGGGAAAGAAAAAAGAAGAAAAATATAATATATACATATTTGAGTGAAATCACCTCCCCCATTTCGGCCAGCAGCCAACAGGCGACAGGCGGATAGAATTTTTGGAGTTTTATATGGTGCCGTCCAATAAGGCAGGGTAAATATTACTGACGGCAAATGTAACATTTACAAATATCATATTAACGCTCTGATTTTTCTCTTAAAATCAGACGGCACGCAGTGTAAAAATTTTCTTTTGGATGTTGTTGGTGTAGGCGTTAATTTAAGCCACCCAAACAATTTACATCCACGCCACATCGTCACCCGGCAGCCAAAAGTTTGCGCGAAAGCTTTGAAAGCTTTCGCACGATCGCTTCGAAAGCTACAGCGGATCAGCTGATAGCTACCAGCGAAAGGCAAGCTCTGCGTCTGGCAGGAATTAGGAGGAGCGTTTTGCAGCGATACTGCGCAGCCGCCACCTGAAATTCCGTTGAGATTTGTCCCTGAGAGGACTAGCAAGGAGGACGCCAGCATCACCACGGATGTTGGATTGGTGCTAGTGACCGTGCGACCACCTGCGAAAGTGTCGTAGCACAACCCAGAGAGAGTTGGCGCAGCTGATGTCCGCGCCTATAGATGTTTTGCTTTGTTAGTTAATGTATATCTACGTTATATCTTTTGGGCCTTCTGCCATTTAATTAGTGCGTTTTTGTATTATATTTTGTTCATTTAATGTATTGGTTGCGTACATGTATATATGTTGAATAACAAACTGTGTTGTAAATTTACTTATGTTTACGTGGTATAACATACTATGTATCAGAGTTAAATAAACTTCATGAGTTACAATAAGTTGTCCTACATATAACTTGTCCGTCAATATTTATGTTTTCTGTCAAGATTTGCAATTTTAGAAATTAAGTCATATTTGTTTACCAAAACAATGGAACATCTGGCATAAAAGCTCAGATCACCATGCTAGCGTAAAGCTTTTGTCAGGGCTTTAAACTTTTGCTCCACAGCTGAAACAACAACAAAAATAACAACGCACACACACATATCACCGGCTGTGAAAGATCTTTCGTCGCTGGAGAATGATGTAGGTGAGCTTTTCTTATGCATAACTTTTTATTTAAATACTATACGCATTAGAGCTTTTTGCATTGAATCTGTTGAATGCAAAGTTTATAGTCTGAAAGAAGTTTGTTGTTTTTTTTGTTTTGCTGGCAACTCCTGAGAAACCTTAAGTTTCTTAGCGATGAGCCTTTGCCGTTGGTCCATTGCCCTACTATGATATGGGTCATTAATTAAATAGTTTTTTTTTATATCGATTAAAAACTATGAATAAATTAGCGCTCCATATTTAAAGAAAATTGCAAAATGAAATATAAGCTATTTATTCCTATTATTCATATTTATTCTATTTATCTATTTATTTAGTTTTTAAGTATTTATGAAATAGATCTAAATTAGCTTTAATATTTCAACGTTCTTATTCCGTCCATGTTTTCTTTTGTTACCTTATTTGCCTTCTCTTTATGTTTCTTAATTTAAATAAATTTGTTATAATGTTTAGTATGTGCGAGTAAGTTTTCAAATTTGGAACCATGCAGCGTTTGTATGGGGAGGGTTGAGTAACGAGGAGCTTCTCCAAGGGATCCTGTCATTTAAATTGATTTTTACATTGGCCTTGCAGGATCATGGTAGGGTGGGCGTCTGCACCAATGAGTGCAACGTAAAGGAGAAGTGCTCCAAGTCGAAGGTAGATCCCTAACTTGTCTTTCCTCTAGTTTTCTTCTAACTCTTTTGTTTACTGCCCTTGTATGTCTCTTCCCCATTTTCCCCCTTCCTTAAGTACGCGAATTTTCTAATAGTATAATTAATCCATGGAAGCACGTAGCGGAAAGGATATTTTTCTTGCCCACACCCATCCGACCAGACAACAGCCGTAGCGATCGCGTACGCCTTTCATGGCGCTACATTTACACCGGCTTCCTTCAGCGAACTTGCTTCGTTACACGTTACAGTTTAATTATATTATTTGGCGCCCAAACGTGAGGCCAGGTTAGCGTAATTGTTTTATTGTATTGTTGTATGTTAGCTAGCCTGTTTTCGAAAAAAAAAAAAATATATTGAAATATTGAAATACCCTTACATCTATCCTTTTTTCACTCATTCCTATTCCTTTTCCTTGTTGTGAATATCTTGAGCTTGGATGCCTGATGGTTGCAATCAAACTTTAGGCAAAGTGTGCAGAATGTTCATGACGAAAGCTGCAGTGTAACTTGTCTTTCGAGAGAAATACTAGCTTCAAACGAGCTGTATGGCGAAAACAAGAGATGTGGAAAAGTCATTGTCAGCGAACCAAAGTGGTCGTTACCTTTCGTTAGCGTGGATACGAGTGCAAGTGGTAGTGATGCAACCGAAATCTTGCTGTAGTTGGATATTGTTTCTAGATATTCGCTTGGAACAAGTAAGTGGTTTCGAACTACTTATCTTGCAGCTATATCTGGAGCAATTTTTCAGATTCCCTATTTTCTTTGTTTTCAGTATCTACTTTCGACTATTAGTTAGCAACTCTTCCTTCGATAAGTGTTGCATGGTTCCAAATTTATTCATGTTATATTGGTATATTTTTTGTTCGAGTTTGAATTCAAGTATTGTTTATTTATTTAATATTGTTTTGTGTTTCATAAGTTATTTTTTTTGTAAGCAATTTATAAATATTCAAGATGGCCAGACCCGTTAGTGAAAAGTCTAACCCGCTATATCAAAGAATGGCGGGAGAAACTTTCTGTTGTGTATGCTCAAAAGAAGTAGAGTATCCAGCTCAACTGCTAGCAACCGGATGTAATCACTATTTCCATCATGTGTGCTTCAGTACTGCGACGGGAAATAGTAAAGTGTGTCCAATTTGTAAGACGGCTTTAAGCAAATCAACTTTGAGTCTGGCAGAAGAACTAAGTGCAGCTCAGAGTTCAGGCATACAAACTCGATCAAAGTCCAAGAGCAGGACAGTAGCGCAAGATCTGTTAGTCGCAGGTTCTAGCAATAGTATACAGACAGGTATACCAGAACCAGTACAGCAGAATTTGAACGATAACCCAGCATTGGTTGCCGGGCCAGCACCAGTTGTGCAACCAATGTTTAGCTTGCAGCAAAGCATCGCTGAGGCGGTGGCAGCCGCTCTGACGCAGCAGACGCATGTGTTGTCGAAAGCGATCGAAGATGGCTTCCACAGGTTGTCGTTTAATTCAGTGGCTCACGGTGGAAATGATCAAGTTCACTCTGCTCCTAGGCAATCGTCTCCAGCCAGGCAACAGCAGCATCAATCATTTGAGCAGCTGTTTGGAATCTCTAACAGAGATGGGGTGGATAGACGAAATCCAGTGCCCGAGATGGTGGCGCCGCATGCAGAGTTTCGAGAGATGCACAACTTACGGCCTGATAGAATTAGTCAGACCATTTATAACTGGAAGGTACGCTTTTCTGGTCATTCGTCCATGACTGTAGAGGATTTTCTTTATCGCGTCGAAGCGCTAACAAATCAGACACTAGGTGGTGATTTTGAAATGCTAGCTCGGTATGCAAGCAATCTTTTTGAAGGTAGTGCAAGCGAGTGGTTTTGGAGGTATCACCGTAGTGTAACGCGTGTGCGGTGGATTGATTTGAGTATAGCGCTCAGAACGCAGTTTTCAGACGGACGAACGGACCTGGAAATGAGAACTGCTATCTCACATCGCAAACAAAAGCCAAATGAAACATTTGACAATTTTTATGAGGCGATTGTTAATCTGGCTGATAGGCTCGAACAGCCCATGTCTGAACAGTCATTGTTAGAGGTGCTGCGAGCCAATCTTTTAATCGAAGTCCAGCACGAGTTATTGTATGTCCCAATCAATAATGTAGTGCAATTGCGGCAATTCGTACGGAAGCGAGAGAGATTTTTGCTAAGTACGACAAGATCAACACCAGTTACACGACGTTTTGGTCCACGCCCGCAGATTAATGAAGTCTCAGTGCAGGCGGAATTGGCTACTGGCTCTGACAGGGAAGAGGATGAATCATTTGCTGTTGAGGCGGTGATTATATCCTGCTGGAATTGTCGAAAGCCAGGTCACCACTACCAAGACTGCAAAGCCGAGCGCACTGTGTTTTGCTATGGGTGTGGTGATGCTGATACGTACAGGCCATCTTGCAGAAAATGTATAAGTTCTGCGTCAAAAAACGGGTGGTCTCGTGCACCATTGACAGGTGCACGCAAACTAATATCGAAAGCGACCAATACTTAGTAGTTGATCGTGTAACGACTCCTGAAAATATCCCGGACTTTCTCCACATCCCAGCGATTCCCTTACACAAACGTGAGCAGCAGACTTTGTCGAAAGTTCACGAACATGTAAAAGCACGGCCACGCGACCAAAAACGTAAAAAGACCTTCAGTAAGTTAAATAAAGATACTCGCAGAGCACTATTGGCATCTGTGGTAAATAGTTGTAAAGATTTGCGGCCATATGCTGATGTCATCATATTTGACAGAACCATGAGTGGTTCATTGCATTGGTGGCAGATTTGCGCAAGAATTGGCAGAAACGCACATTGGTTTTAAACCGATACGTGCAGCTGTACGAACTGCAGATGGCCAAAGCCAAAATATTAGCGAATTAACACGTCTATCTGTTTTCGTGGTGAATCAAAAAGAATATGGGTGTATATCGTACCGTCATTAACTCAAGAGTTATATTTAGGCATCGATTTTTGGCGAAGTTTTAATCTCTTGCCATTGTTTTTAATGAATAAAGCAAGTGCACACAGATTAGCAGCGTTAAATTTCGATGACCCATTACAAATACCTTTGACTGATTTGCAGCAAAAGGAATTAGTATCCGCTATTAAGGTATTTCCGTCATTTGCTGAAAAAGGTTTAGGCAAGACGAACTGGCTTATGCACGACATAGAGGTGACCGAGTCGAAACCAATTAAACAACGCCATTATGCAGTGTCACCGGCCATCGAAAACTAATGTATGATGAGCTTGACAGAATGTTAGCACTTGGTGTGATTGAGGAATCCGAAAGTCCTTGGTCCTCTCCAGTTGTTATTGTACGCAAGCCAGGCAAGGTTCGCCTTTGTTTAGATAGTCGCAAGGTGAATGACATAACAGTCAAAAATGCGTATCCCATGCCTCTCATTGAGGGCATCTTGAGTAGGTTGCCAAAGGCGAAATTTATCTCAAGTATCGACTTGAAGGATGCGTATTGGCAGATTCCGCTAACTCCAAGAGCGCGCGAGAAAACCGCATTTACAGTGCCGGGAAGACCACTGTATCATTTTACGGTTATGCCGTTTGGGCTATCCAATGCTCCACAGACGATGTCGAAATTGATGGACAAAGTTATTCCACCAGATCTGAGAAATGAAATATTCATTTATCTAGACGATTTGCTGGTAATTTCGGAGTCATTTGACTAACACGTCTCAGTGTTGAGAGCTTTAGCCGATAGGTTAACTCAAGCCGGACTCACCATAAATGTGGAGAAAAGCAAATTCTGTCTGAAAGAGGTTAAATATTTAGGACATGTTATTGGTCATGGTACAATCCAAACGGATCCCGATAAAGTGGCAGCCATTCGTGAGTTTCCTGTTCCGCGATCGTGCAAGCAGGTGCGAAGGTTTTTAGGAACCACTGGGTGGTACCACAAGTTCATAAAAAATTATGCAGAAATTGCTGCTCCAATTTCAGATACCCTTAAGCAGCGGAAATCATTTACTTGGTCCGACGAAGCGCAAAAGGCTTTTGAGAATTTGAAAGAGCAACTATGTATGGCACCTGTACTCCATAGTCCTGATTTTTCTGCACCATTTGAGATACATTGTGATGCCAGTCACTCAGGTGTTGGTGGAGTATTGATGCAGAAAGATAAGGATGGTAATGACGTTCCAATCGCATTTATGTCTCGTAAATTGAATCGATGTCAGAGAAATTATTCAGTCACTGAGAAGGAGTGTTTGGCAGCGATCATGTGCGTAAAAAAATTTCGAGCATATGTTGAAGGGCATGAATTTGCCATTCATACCGATCATGCTTCATTGAAGTGGCTCATGTCTCAAACAGACTTAAGCTCCAGATTGGCTCGCTGGGCACTCAAGCTGCAAGGTTTTGCTTTTAAGATCGTTCATCGCAAAGGCAGCCAGAACATTGTTCCCGACGCTTTATCACGTGTGCACACTGAAGATTTGTCATCCTTAGGTGTGGATACCTTGATAGATTTACAGTCTGAGCAGTTCGAGGCAAAAGAGTACCAAGAGCTTAGGGACAAAATAAAAACAACCCCGTCTCAGCTACCTGACGTTAAAGTCATCGATAAATATATTTATCGTCGTGCAGAGCACGCGTCCGGCGATCAAGTCGCTGATGATTTGCATTGGAAGTTGTGGGTTCCAAAAGCTCTTGTGATAGAGGTATTAAAACAAAGTCATGAGCCTCCTTTAGCGTCTCATTGTGGAATCAATAAAATGTTGGAAAAAATTTGGCGATATTATTATTGGCCAAATTTAGTGTGTGATGTCAAGTCATTTGTAAACGGTTGTGTGGTGTGCAAATGTACCAAACATCCCAATCGTTCGTTACGTCCACCATTAGCTCCAGTAAAGGAAACGCAGCGAGTATTTCAAAAGATTTTTATTGATTTCTTGGGACCCTATCCTCGAAGTAAGTCCGGAAATGTTGGTATATTCGTAGTGTTAGATCATTTGTCCAAATACCCATTTTTAAAACCTGTAAAAAAATTCACCACTGATGCTATTCTTCGCTTCATGGAAGAGGATATATTTCATTGTTTTGGTGTACCTGAAACCATTGTATCAGATAACGGTGTCCAATTTAAGTCACATAAATTCAAGGCTTTGCTCACCAAATATAATGTGCAACATTTTTATACGGCTGTACACGCTCCGCAAGCTAATGCGTCAGAGCGCGTAAATCGATCAGTAATTGCTGCAATCAAGGCTTACGTTAGACCCGATCAAACAAATTGGGATGAGCAACTTAGCCATATCAGTTGCGCATTACGGTCCAGCAGACATTCAGCAATTAATGACAGTCCCTATCGTGTTGCTTTTGGACAACACATGATAGTTAATGGTAATACCTATCCTCTTCTACGAAATTTAGAACTTCTAGAAGACCGTACAGTTAGTTTTGATCGAGAAGATTCCTTTGATATAATAAGGAAAACTGCACAGCAGAGTATACAACGGCAGCACGAACAAAACGAAAAGCAGTACAATCTTAGAAGTCGCGAAGTAGATTTTAGAGTTGGTCAAGAAGTTTATAGGCGTAATTTTCAGCAAAGTAATTTTGCAAAAGGCTTTAATGCAAAACTGGCCCCAACTTTTGTAAAATCTCGTATTAAGCGTAAGCTTGGCAATAGTTATTACGAGTTAGAAGATACCCAAGGGCGATTCATTGGAAAATATCATGCTAAAGATATAAAACAATAAATCGGGTAGCCAGGAAATTAGTCCAAGCGAGTATCACTCTTTGGAGTGATGACCCCAAAGTGTGATTTTGGCAGGGGGGATTGTAGTGGTCGCTTGGACCGCCAACATTTATTTGGTGGGCCTAAAAGTAGGCAAAGTTTTTTTATTGGAAAACGTCAGCGCTTTTTTGTAGAAAAGTAGTTAATGTAGTATATTTATTAAAGTTATGTTTATATATGTTAATAACCCAATTTTTGTTAGTTAAATGTTAGATGTATAATAATTGTTTAGTGTTAGTATAAACTTGTAGGATATATGTATTTTGTTAGGAAATAGTAATTAGCGCCCTCTGTGTGTGGGGTTTAGCAACATTGCAAAAAGATTTACGCGATAGATGCATCTTAAGGCAGCGAATGGCAAAGAATGGGAAGATAAGAATGCATCAAAGTTTAATGTCCGTTTGACAAGGCTTAGATGATTGATTCGTGCTAGTCATTCTCTCGCAAGTCACCTGTTGATTTTTTTTATGGCAGTTCTCAGAAACTAGAGAAAAATATATTATATACATATATCGGCAAAAATAAGACAAAAGTGACATACATAAATAAATAGTGAACAGTGCGGGAAAGAAAAAAGAAGAAAAATATAATATATACATATTTGAGTGAAATCACCTCCCCCATTTTGGCCAGCAGCCAACAGGCGACAGGCGGATAGAATTTTTGGAGTTTTATATGGTGCCGTCCAATAAGGCAGGGTAAATATTACTGACGGCAAATGTAACATTTACAAATATCATATTAACGCTCCGATTTTTCTCTTCAAATCAGACGGCACGCAGTGTAAAAATTTTCTTTTGGATGTTGTTGGTGTAGGCGTTAATTTAAGCCACCCAAACAATTTACATCCACGCCACATCGTCACCCGGCAGCCAAAGTTTGCGCGAAAGCTTTGAAAGCTTTCGCACGATCGCTTCGAAAGCTACAGCGGATCAGCTGATAGCTACCAGCGAAAGGCAAGCTCTGCGTCTGGCAGGAATTAGGAGGAGCGTTTTGCAGCGATACTGCGCAGCCGCCACCTGAAATTCCGTTGAGATTTGTCCCTGAGAGGACTAGCAAGGAGGACGCCAGCATCACCACGGATGTTGGATTGGTGCTAGTGACCGTGCGACCACCTGCGAAAGTGTCGTAGCACAACCCAGAGAGAGTTGGCGCAGCTGATGTCCGCGCCTATAGATGTTTTGCTTTGTTAGTTAATGTATATCTACGTTATATCTTTTGGGCCTTCTGCCATTTAATTAGTGCGTTTTTGTATTATATTTTGTTCATTTAATGTATTGGTTGCGTACATGTATATATGTTGAATAACAAACTGTGTTGTAAATTTACTTATGTTTACGTGGTATAACATACTATGTATCAGAGTTAAATAAACTTCATGAGTTACAATAAGTTGTCCTACATATAACTTGTCCGTCAATATTTATGTTTTCTGTCAAGATTTGCAATTTTAGAAATTAAGTCATATTTGTTTACCAAAACAATGGAACATCTGGCATAAAAGCTCAGATCACCATGCTAGCGTAAAGCTTTTGTCAGGGCTTTAAACTTTTGCTCCACAGCTGAAACAACAACAAAATAACAACGCACACACACATATCACCGGCTGTGAAAGATCTTTCGTCGCTGGAGAATGATGTAGGTGAGCTTTTCTTATGCATAACTTTTATTTAAATACTATACGCATTAGAGCTTTTTGCATTGAATCTGTTGAATGCAAAGTTTATAATAGTCTGAAAGAAGTTTGTTGTTTTTTTTGTTTTGCTGGCAACTCCTGAGAAACCTTAAGTTTCTTAGCGATGAGCCTTTGCCGTTGGTCCATTGCCCTACTATGATATGGGTCATTAATTAAATAGTTTTTTTTTATATCGATTAAAAACTATGAATAAATTAGCGCTCCATATTTAAAGAAAATTGCAAAATGAAATATAAGCTATTTATTCCTATTATTCATATTTATTCTATTTATCTATTTATTTAGTTTTTAAGTATTTATGAAATAGATCTAAATTAGCTTTAATATTTCAACGTTCTTATTCCGTCCATGTTTTCTTTTGTTACCTTATTTGCCTTCTCTTTATGTTTCTTAATTTAAATAAATTTGTTATAATGTTTAGTATGTGCGAGTAAGTTTTCAAATTTGGAACCATGCAGCGTTTGTATGGGGAGGGTTGAGTAACGAGGAGCTTCTCCAAGGGATCCTGTCATTTAAATTGATTTTTACATTGGCCTTGCAGGATCATGGTAGGGTGGGCGTCTGCACCAATGAGTGCAACGTAAAGGAGAAGTGCTCCAAGTCGAAGGTAGATCCCTAACTTGTCTTTCCTCTAGTTTTCTTCTAACTCTTTTGTTTACTGCCCTTGTATGTCTCTTCCCCATTTTCCCCCTTCCTTAAGTACGCGAATTTTCTAATAGTATAATTAATCCATGGAAGCACGTAGCGGAAAGGATATTTTTCTTGCCCACACCCATCCGACCAGACAACAGCCGTAGCGATCGCGTACGCCTTTCATGGCGCTACATTTACACCGGCTTCCTTCAGCGAACTTGCTTCGTTACACGTTACACTTTCTTACTTGTTTTTTATAAAATGTTAACACATAAGTAATTAAATTAAATAAATTAATTTTTAAAAAACATATTTTACCCAACTTCAACAAATTTATCGCCATCCGTTTGATTATACAAGTATTTTTAACTTGCTTTTTCATTCTATCAAAATTATGGCAGCTTAGGCGATAGCTTTTCTGCCTTGGATTGTGGGTTTAAGAATATGAAGCTCTTGACCGAGTCTCCGAAGCGTAAAAAGGCCAATACGCGTCTGTCGATTACCCCAATCGAGCTTTCTGTCCCAGTTGATGTTCCAAGTTTATGTGTACCACCTGCTGGGGAATTAATGTCATTTAGTTCTCCGTCCCCTCAACCTTCGGTAGCTCTGGATGTTCCACATCATGACATTACGTTATTAAGATTGGAGTCTCCTGCTCCGGCTTCGGTTTTGTTGTCGACTGAGATGGAGACGGTTAAAGAAATTCAACCATCACCATCCTCTGTTGAGATCGTTAGTGCTGTAACGATGAAAAAATCGACTCCAGCTCCTACCTCAGTTGTCCGCAACACATTAGTTGCAGTGCCACCTCTTAAGCAGATTTTCGTTTGAAGGCTTTTCCCTGATACGACATCTGATGATGTTCGGGCTTGTATTAAGTCCAAATCTCAAGCCAGGGTTAAAGTGGATAAATTTAATTTCTCGTACGAACGGGAGATTTCATCTTTTAAAATAAGTGTTCCCGCTGAACAATTTAGCATGATGTGCAGTAAAAAGTTTTGGCCGGAACACCAATTAGTTAAAGAATTTGTTGCTAAAAAGAAAAATTGGTCTCCGGTTTCTCTTCCTAATTCTATTTCAAAGCCTTCTTCTATGTCTGTCAGTTCAAACAAGTAAGAAAGCTACAGTCGAGTGTACTCGACTGTGAGATACCTTTTGAATAAAAACATATTTTGCGGTATTTTCTCAAAATATACCGAATATACTGCAAAAATACTAAAAATATACCAAATGGTATATTTGGTATATCGACATAGTACCGCATTCAAAATATACCATAGACGGCGCAATATACCAGATTGTCAGCCAAAGCAACTCAGACCCTAGTAAGTAAGCGTTTTTGCCCATACAAAAGTATTTCTTTAATAACTTCGAAAATTTTTATCTCATCGCAACCAAATTTTCAGGAATCATAACTACTATAGTAGATATTGTATATACCAAAATTCGCAATTCTAGCTTTAAAATTACGCTTGTTATTCGTTTTTATTTGCGGGGCGGATGTGGGCGTGGCAAAAATTTGAAACAAACTTGATCTGCGTGCAAACATAACAAATGCTGTCGAAAAAATTATAGCTCTATCTCTTATAGTCTCTGAGATCTAGGTGTTCATACGGACAGACGGACAGACGGACAGACACACAGACGGACAGACGGACAGACGGACATGGCTATATCGTCTCGGCTGTTGACGCTGATCAAGAATATATATACTTTATAGGGTCGGAGATGCCTCCTTCTACCTGTTACATACATTTCCTGCCGGCACAAAGTTATAATACCCTTCTACCCTATGGGTAGCGGGTATAAAACTAACATCCTCTTTACTTCTTGGCTATCAGAATGTAAGAGGTATTTGTAGTAAACTTACTGACTTATATATAAATAGTGTATCTTTCCCTTTCAATGTCATTGCCTTAACTGAAACATGGTTAAAAAATGACATCCTTGATACGGAAATCTTTTCTAGTAGATTTTCCGTATACAGACGTGATCGCAAGGTACGTCGCGGTGGTGGGGTTTTAATTGCAGTAGATGCTTAATTAAATTCAGAATTGATTGATCACACTTCTGATATTGAGCTAGAGGCTGTTAGATTATCCTTTGGTAGTTTTAACATTTTTATTTCTTGCTCATATATCCCCCTGCTTCAGATGATGCTTTATATTTAGCACATTTTTCTATTATTAATAGCATTTCTAATATGCTTTCTGATCGTGATCACTTTTTAGTCCTTGGTGATTTTAATATTGCTGCGGTGTCATGGCATTCCACCAAGAATCTAAATGAACTTTCCCTCTCTGTATCCCATGTTTTTATTGATAGTCTCTTCGGGGTATCATTGTATCAGATTAATGGTATTCCAAATTGCTTAAACAGGTCTCTAGACCTTATTTTTGTTTTAGACCCAGATTCATGTATTCTATCGAGAATATCTCCTATATCTTCCCCTGAAGACCCTTACCATCCCACTTTGGAAATTATGTTGGAGCTCCCATTTATTGCATCAGAGTCGAGTGTACGTTGTGGTGAGCTTTCTCGTTGTTTTCGGAAAACTGATTTTGAGAAACTTGCTCTGCTTATAGCTCAAACTGATTGGTCCCAACTTTCTTTGTCTACGTACTTATCCTTATCAGTTAAATTCATATAATTGTATTTTTGGTCCATTAATTACTGAAAGCTATATTTTAACGGAACTATTGGCTATAAAACCTGTTTTTTCGGCAGGTCCGGATGGAGTACCTAGTTGTGCGCTAAGGTATTGTGCTGGTAGTATCTGTAAACCGCTTTCTGAATTGTTTGAATTATCCGTTAGCTCATGTTCTTTTCCTAAAATCTGGAAAAAATCATACATTATACCTATCCTAAAAAAAGGGAGCAAATCTAAAGTTCAAAATTATCGCAGTATATCTAAATTGTCTGCGATTCCGAAAGCATTTGAAAAAATTATAACTTCTCAACTGCAACATCTGTGTAAATCTATAATTTCACCTTACCAACATGGGTTTGTGAAGTCTAGATCCACATCTACTAACTTATTGGAGTTCTCATCTATTGTAATTAAAGGATTCGAGAATAAAATGCAAACGGATGTCATTTACACCGATTTTAGTAAGGCTTTTCACTCTGTTAATCATCACCTCTTACTGTATAAGCTTAATGTTTTAGGGTTTCCTCATAGCCTAATTGAGTGGATTTCCTCATACCTTTCCAACAGAATTCAAAATGTTTATTATAATGGTTTTGTATCTAAATGTGTCCAAGTCACTTCTGGTGTGCCCCAGGACAGTCATTTGGGTCCTCTATTGTTCACTTTGTTCATAAATGATCTTCCTTCTGTTATTAAGCATTCCCGTGTACTTATGTAGGCCGATGACGTTAAGCTTTGCCTGACATTTAATGATAGTCTTGCGATGTCACTGTTACAATGTGACCTTAATCGTCTAGAATCTTGGTGCAGAGTAAATATGTTACATCTCTCAAGGTGTGAATGACTTGGGGGTTCTGCTTGATGCGAAGCTAAAATTTGATAAACATATTCTATCTGCTGTAAATAGGGCCATTGGTGTTCTGGGATTTATAAAACGCTGGTCGAAAGAGTTCAATGATCCCTACATCACTAAGACTTTGTACGTCTCACTGGTTCGTCCTATCCTTGAGTACGGATCTCTTGTCTGGAATCCCCAGTATAGGGTTTATCAAGATAGGATTAAATCGGTGCAGAAACAATTCTTGTTATTTGCTCTTCGTAGTTTAAATTGGAAATCCTAATATTAGATTACCACCGTATCGCAGTAGACTTTTATTACTAAACCTTCCTTCTCTTTCTGAAGAACTATGCGTAACTATCCGTAGAACTATGCAAGGTGCTGTTTTCATACAGAGACTAATTAATGGTGAAATAGACTCTTTGGAGCTGTTAAGACAAATTAGTTTTGCAGTTCCTGTCAGGATCACTAGGAATTTTCTTCCTCTTCTCATTTCACGTAGATCTACTAACTTTGCTTGCCATAATCCCTTCCGTATTCTGTGCGTGAACTATAATAATCTCAATAACGTAGTTTGCTCTAGTAAATCTATTCCTTTGCTTAAAACCTAATTAGCTTATTTATCGATTAATTAATTGTTATTGTTATTATAATATTATACATATATTCTAACATATTTTTAATCTAATTTAATTAGCTGTCCAGCGTCTTTTAATATTTCGCGGTTTTCGTGTAATGCATGCTGTTCACAAATTTATTTTGTTTTGTCCGCGCGTCAACAAGCCCGTGCTTGGTATCGCTGGGCCACTTGATGGTACTGCCATTAGTACATCAACGTCCAAAATAAAAATAAAAAATAAAATTTCTGTACTGCAATGTATATATTTTTCCATTGCGTCATTGAATGTACTAAATGTACCCGCTATTAAGATCATTTTGAGTGACTCATTAGCTCAGTTTTTGATCATTACCGATAGCGTCTAATCCGCCGTCTATGTAAGCTGCTTCAAGCTGCTTACGCATGTTGTCTATTTCCGTAGCGTACTGGGACACGGTTTTGCCTTGTTGTTGGGCTTTTATAACGTCAAGTGATTCGCCTTTTACGTTTGCCTGCAATATGTTAATTATTGATTGTATTGATGTCGCACGTTCGACTTTATACGTCAATGGTCCAATAAATCTGGTCTTGATGACCTCTACGGCTAAAGCTTCCTGATCTCCTTTAGTTAGATCCGTCAACAAACCTGTTTAGATGGAGTTTCTTACCATCGAATTCAGCTATGCTCTCTGAGCTTCCACTGTATTGGACATGTTTATTATTGCTGGTTGTAATATATTTGTTTTTATCTCTTCTATAAATTCGATATCGCTTTCGGTATCCAAATCCTCTTGCGGTTGGGGCTCGTCCAGTTCTTTTAGCTGGCTTTCGTCGAATTCCGCTATTTTGGATATTTCGGTTGGTACTTCTATTATAATACTGTGTCTAACACTATTATTATGTAGTCTTTTACTGAATGAACTGAGAACTTTTAAGCATTGAGCTTTATGTTCTTCAGTGAGTTTTTCTGTTTTGTGTCTGTGTGTCTGTCTGTCTGTGTGTCTGTCCGTCCGTCCGTATGAAACAATATAAGGTTTTATAACGCGTTGTATTGCGTTATCAATACCTTTACGTGATAAATAAGCGTCTGAGTTTTTATCAGAGCGTTTTTGTTGATGCATTTATACGATTTATCAAAAGCATCTCTAATATTGTTTATGGCTGTTGCTAGATTTAGCCATTCCATGTATGTACATTTTATGCATTTATACGATTTATCAAAAGCATCTCTAATTTTTTATGGCTGTTGCTAGATTTAGCCATTTGTTGTACATTTTAAATCGTTGGATCGACTCTTGTAAGTCTTTCTCAACGATCTCTTATGAAGAAGATATATCTTCAGTGTTAGGTTAAGGGCTGATATTATTACTAAAATCAAAAGTAGCACATACAGTGCGTTTAAGTGTGGAGTTGTATCCACGACTTGTACTGTATTTATAACATTTGTGGTGTTATCGTCCGCTTTTGACTGAGTGCCTCTCATTGTGAAAAAAAATTTTAGTTAAAGATTAAGACATAGATATATCTTGAATAATTGACAATTATTATCTTCTTTTGTTTTGTTTACATTAAAACTCTTTACCATTTCCCTAATTAATGAATGAATTCATTACACATAAATTGCAAATTAGCAAGTTTACAATGTTTTCTTCTTATATTAAGTTTAAGACTGAGTATAATGTGTTAGTTGTGAATAAGTAAGTTAGTAAGTTAGTAATTGTTGTTTTTTGTTCTTGCAGCGGAAACCGCATTGGCAACATTAATAATATTGGGGCGGTTGGGGCTATGACTTTTAAAGCAGCTCACCGCTTTACTTCGCACCGCGAAGTTGAATGTTGAGGGCTGCAAGGCGCTCCTTGTAGCGCTGTCGGTCTTCCTCGTTGGTTGCCGTCTTCAGCAACTTCGATGTTTTCTTAAGCTGAGCAATTTTACCCGGCAGCCACCTCGCTTCTTCTTAGGTGGCTGCTCCCTCGCTGCTGTCCTTGCCTTGTATTCCTCTATGGTCAAGGGCTTTGGTCCCGCGGCTGGATCTGCCTCTATTGCCTCTTAGAGGATTGGCAAGTCCCTTTGCTCGACAGGAGCAGGGTGTTGAAACGTCGACCTGGTGGTCATTCGCTATTGTAGCTTCTTGGATTTCTTTTGTAGCTCGTCTGCTACTCCTACGTTGCTATAGTGTGCGGATGTGCACATCATAGTTTTGTTAACTTTTTTTTCACTTGACTCGACTACGTTATATAGTTTTTGTGGACTTTTCACTTTTTGCTTGCACGACTTTTGTTTGTTTGATGTTTTAACATAGGATTTGTGTATTGTGTGTTTTCATCATTTCACTGCAGCAAGAAAATTGTTGAATTAATAAACGTTTATATCATTATTTGCCTTTTGATTATATCGCATTTATTTATTTTTTTTTTTGTTTGTTTTGTTTTAAAAAATGATCCGAAGAGCCTTAGCTCTTCGCCATGTAATATGTTCATTGTCATGAATATAGTAGCAGAACGTCAGTGCTCATCTGTAGTCAAATGGTAAATGCTCTTTTATTGATATAATTCGGTTGGCTTAGCCTAAGTACATAATGGTGGAATGCAACTGCGTTGCCGTTGGCAGCGGCAGAAGAACAGCTGCATATATCTTATATACTATGTTCGGGAGAGAGAGTCTTATGGGCATATATATATTGCAAGCGGTCAGCGTGGGAATGCTGACTTAGCTTGAATGCTGTCTTCGCGTGCAGCATAAGTGGGTGATCGTATTTCACGTCCACTTGAGTTTACTTATTTACGCAATGCAACTTAGTGTTGCTGTTTAGTTGTTGGTACAGTGTACCCTCGATATATGCACATACTACAGTGCTCTACATACATATAAGTTAATTATTTGGTTACAAATAATAACAAACAAATATTTGATTTAAGGTTCTTGTCAGAACCTTACTTTATTAAGTCAAATTAGAGACTACAAATTAATTCTAAAGCTAGGCCTATGTAAAGCTGTGAGTTTCAGCAGCGGCGTTGACAGCACTGCTTTGGTTGATGAATTGGGTGCAATGCTTGATGTTCCCGGAATTGCTTGCACCGGCATGTGGCGGATGTGTTGGGCAACTTGGTTTTGGGTTTTCTTGGCATATTTGCAGGTGCACTCGGCGCGTGCAGGAAGTTGATCAGACGCTGAGCCTGCATATTGGACTTGTGGGATTTGTCGTTTGAGTTTCGAAATGTTTTGTGTGTTAACTCTTTCCCCCTCTAATTCGTGATTGTCCTCAAGCTATCTTTTTTTCAAAGATATGGGATGTTGTTGAATTGAGACAGAGGGGCTTTCTGTAAATCCTCTTGCTTGATGATTGATGACTCCAACGTTTTTGACGGAGCTGGTGTTGGTCCAAGTTGAAGAGTAATGGTATTTTTCGTCCGGCTGCAAGCGTGAAGTCTTAAAGCCGTTATCAGTATGATGCTGAAGAGCGTTAAATAGCCGTTCTTTGATTTGCATGGTGGATTGTTGAAAAATACGTATGTAAATACATACAAGTGCAAGAGTCATATTGATATTCGCGCATTACATATATTGTGTATGTATTGGTGGAAAGGGATCTCAAGAGGCAACGGCAACGGAGCCTTCTGGTCGTCCCTCTCACACATTCCTTCACTTTTGTGCACGCGTCTAATTAGCGTCACTTCAGTTTTGACAGCGAGTTTGTGCGGTTCATAAAACATAAAATCAAAGTGTTCTTATTTATCTGGTTGCTTGTGGGGACAATAAATTAACAGATTTCTATAGGTTATGGGCCCAGACACAATTGCAACGGATTAATAATAGGAATGCTTTGATTGTTTAAAATAAAAAAGAAAATAAAAGTGAATAAAAAGTGAAAGCATATATGTGAATATTTGTGTGTATATATGTATGCATTCACATGCATATGTACTACGTTTGCAGTCAGCATCGAAATATAATTGCTGAAAGTGTTTGAATATTGTGTGATAGAAATTGCACAATATAACTTATTAATTTCACAATATACGACGCTGCGACCAATTCGCCGCATAAAATTTTTTTCCACATATTTCCAGGAAGAAGCCAAGACGAATCGCCGCATAAAGATTAAAAAAACACGTGATTTGAATTTCACCATAAGTTCTCTTCTTGCACTTTTTGTGATACCGTTTTCGTGTTGCTGAACTGTGCTGCCAGACTTTGTTGCTAAACTGTGTTGCTGGACTGTGTTGCTAGACTGTGTTGTGTTGCTAAAAGGTTGTTTGCTAGGAAGCGTTGCTGTGTTGGAAAACGATGGATAAGGGTAAAAGAAACATAAAACCATTTGATGGTGAAAAGTACTCTATTTGGAAGTTCAGAGTTAGAGCTCTTTTGGAGGAGCATGATTTGTTGAAAGTAATTGATGAAATAAATTTCGAAGTGAACGAAGAAAACAAAAGGCTGAAAGAGCTGCAAAAAACTTGATCATTGAGTATTTAAGTGATTCGTTTTTAGCTTTTGCTAGCAATGAATGGAATGGAGCCAGGCAGATTTTTGCGAATTTAGATGCCATTTACGAAAGAAAGAGCCTAGCATCGCAACTATCACTTCGTAAGAAACTTTTGGGGCTTAAGTTAAAAGGTGATGCTTCACTCCTTAATCACTTCTATTTCTTCGATGACTTTATAACAGAACTCATCGCATCAGGAGCAAAGCTAGACGAAATGGATAAAATTTCCCATCTACTCTTCTCTCTTCCACCCAGTTACGATGGAATTACAACTGCGATTGAGACTTTACCTGAAAGTAACTTAACCTTAGCTTATGTAAAAACACGACTTCTTGATCAGGAGATAAAGCTTCAGAATTTGAGCAAGGATACTAGCCACAAAGTGCTGCAGGCAATAGGCAAAAAGGAGTTTAAAGATAAGTCTCACAATAAAGTAGGTGCGAAATTTGGAAAGAAACCAGTCAAACCCTTTGTTAAGCCAAAAACCAAATGCTTTTATTGCGGAAGACCAGGTCATTTCAAGAAGGACTGCTTCTTTTTTAAAAGACAGGGAAATCACAATTCAATTGAAAGTGGTGGAAAGGAAAGGCAGGCTCAAATGGCAGCAACAACAACAGCAGCAACAACAGCAGCGGCAGCAGTGGTGGCACAGCCGGAGCGTAGTTTCGCTTTTATGATGACAAATGCAACATCAAGCCCGAGCACGGATGAGGTTGAGTTTATCCTAGACTCAGGAGCATCGGATCATCTCATAAATGACGCAGCTTTATTCTCCGACTATGAGCGTTTGCAATCGAATGTGGCTATAGAGATTGCCAAACGCGGAGAATATATTCATGCTACAGCCAAAGGAGTGCTTAATCTCACCAGCACTGGAAACAAAATCACCCTACAAAACGTACTGTATTGTAAGGACATTCCTCACAATCTGCTCTCGGTCAAAAAGATGCAGGATGCCGGGATGACCATAGAGTTCAACCCTGAAGGCATAAGAGTTTCGAAAAACGGAGTATTGGTTTTTGCTGGATTCTGTGAGTACAATAAAATAATAATAATAAAATTTAAATTGAACAGTAAGGTATTTACGTCTAGAATCCCAAATAGTGCTGAGTATCGATTGTGGCATGAACGATTGGGCCATATAAGTGTAGGAAAATTTTTGGAAATAAAACGAAAAGGTCTCTTTGAAGATAATAATCTTTTAAACAATGTTGAGTCAAATCATGAATTATGTGAAGCTTGTGTAAGTGGCAAGCAGTCTAGATTAAAATTTGAAAAATTGAAGAACAAAGACAATATCCAACGACCACTATTTGTAATCCACTCTGATGTTTGTGGTCCAATTACACCACAAACTATAGATAATAAAAACTATTATGTAGTTTTTATTGATCAGTATACACATTACTGTGTGACGTATTTGGTAACATATAAGTCGGACGTTTTTTCTTTTCAAAGATTTTGTGGCTAAAAGTGAGGCTCATTTTAACTTAAAAGTTGTTAACTTGTATATTGATAATGGTAGGGAATACCTTTCTAATGAAATGCGTGATTTCTGTGTTGAAAAAGGCATCAGCTATCATTTGACGGTTCCTCATACTCCACAATTAAATGGTGTATCAGAACGGATGATTCGGACAATCACCGAGAAGGCTCGCTCTATGATTTCTTGTGCTAAACTTGATAAATGTTTTTGGGGTGAGGCTGTTTTAACGGCAACATACTTAATTAACAGATCCCTAAGCAGAGCGTTGCAGAATATAAGTAAAACACCGTATGAAATGTGGCATAATAAAAGCCTGTATTAAAGTATCTCAAGATATTTGGTTCGACAGTGTATGCACTAAATAAAGTGAGAAAACGAAAGTTTGATGAAAAGTCAATCAAAACTATACTTGTCGGGTATGAACCAAATGGGTATAAATTGTGGAATGAGGAATCAAGAAAATTTATGACAGCTAGAGATGTTGTGGTGGATGAGATTAACATGTTAAAATCTAGAGTTTTACATGGAGAAGAATCTGTGGTTCAAAGTAATAATGTTGAACCAAATATTGACTCTTTAAATAGAGAAAGTAAAGAGTTGGATTTTCCTTTGGAGGAAGAGATTGAATCTGTTGATTCTGGATTAAATTTACAACTCAATGAAAATTCCACAAATCTTAAGAATGCCGATCCAGTTGTAACTGGTGATAAATTAAAAGAAATTGAAAATGATGAAGAAATCAGACGCAGTGAAAGACTTAGAGGTAAACCAAAATTATCATATCGATTCTTAGAGAAATGTCTTATGAATACTCAAATATGCTTGAATGATATTCCAGTTAATTTTGACGAAATTAAGTTTCGTGATGACAGATCTCTATGGGAAGAAGCCATAAAAGATGAACTCAACTCCCATTTTGAAAATAATACTTGGTCCTTAGTGCAAAAACCAAATAATAAAAACATAGTTGATTGTAAGTGGGTATTTAGTATAAAACAAGATGAGTTCGGAAACTTAGTAAAGTACAAAGCAAGGCTTGTAGCGCGGGGTTTTACTCAAGAGTATATGACTGACTATGATGAGACATTTGCACCAGTTGCACGAATCTCAAGTTTCAGATTTCTTTTAGCTCTTTCAAATCAATATGATTTACTTGTCCATCATATGGACGTTAAAACTGCATTTCTAAATGGAACTCTAAAGGATGAAATCTACATGAATATTCCAAAAGGCTTAAACCAATTTTCTGAGAATCAAGTTTGTAAACTAAATAAAGCTATATATGGTCTTAAGCAAGCCGCTAGATGCTGGTTTGAAGTATTTGAAAATGTATTGAAAAATGTTGGATTTGAAAATCTAGCAGTTGACCGTTGTATTTACATTTTAAAGAAGGGAGATATTTCAAGGAATATATATATTTTGTTATATGTTGACGATGTGGTAATTGCTACAAAAGAATCTGAAACTATGTCTAATTTTAAATCGTACCTTCAAGATAAATTTAAGATGACTGATTTACGAGAAATTCGTCATTTTATTGGTATAAAATTGATAGAACAAACAGTCAGATATGTCTTAGCCAGTCAGCATACATCATAAATGTTTTGAGAAAATATAATATGGAGGATTGTAATGCAGTTAGCACCCCACTTCAAAGCAAATTAGACTATGAGGCTCTTCAATCAGAGGAATCATATGATGCACCAAGTAGAAATTTGATTGGCTGTTTGATGTACATTATGTTATGTACACGACCAGATTTAAGCACTTCAATAAGTATTCTGAGTAGGTATACAAACAACAACAATAAGGAACTATGGCAATGCCTGAAAAGAGTTCTTAGATATCTAAAGGGCTCGGTTGATTTGAAGCTCACATTCAAGAAAAATGTTGATTTTAAAAATATTCTGATAGGATATGTAGACTCTGACTGGGCCGGGAATGAAACGGACAGAAGAAGTACTACTGGATACCTATTTAAGATGTTTGAGAGCTGTTTGATTTCATGGAGCACCATGAAGCAAAAATCTGTTGCTGCATCATCTACTGAGGCAGAATACATGGCCTTATTTGAAGGTGTTAGAGAAGCCCTATGGCTTAAGTCTTTAATAAAAGAAATTAATCTAGAATTAAATGGTCCAATAGTTATTTTTGAAGATAACCAAGGCTGTATTAGTATTGCCAACAATCCTACCTGCCACAAAAGAACGAAGCATATAGACATTAAATATCATTTTACTAGGGAACAAATTGAAAAGAAACTAATTTCTGTAAAGTATATTTCCACAGATCTCCAACTCGCTGACATCTTGACGAAGCCGTTACCATCCGCCAGATTCAGTATTTTGAGAGCCCAGATGGGACTTTTTGAATAACAGCAAACCTAACCGAAACTGTTGTCATGGACTAAATATTAATTTAAAAAAAAAAGGGTCCACTTACTTTAGTATTGAATAACTACGAATAGCTTTAAGCAACTGAAGTTCCTTAATCCAATAATCTTGAATATTTGAATATTTGTATATTTTGTTTTTTTCTCTATGTAAACTTAATTTTTGGTTATTTTTTATTTGTATAGATCTGGTTGGGTTTTACTGGGTTTCCCCAACTCTTTGCAGCAAATGCTGGATCTAATTGTAATCCCCAGAAGAAGAAAAAGAAAAGAAACTATATGAACAAACTAATTAAAATAAATAAGCACAATACTCGTCTGTCAACTATTCTTTATATATCAATGTAACTCTTGAGGTGGCGTGTTGAAAAATACGTATGTAAATACATACAAGTGCAAGAGTCATATTGATATTCGCGCATTACATATATTGTGTATGTATTGGTGGAAAGGGATCTCAAGAGGCAACGGCAACGGAGCCTTCTGGTCGTCCCTCTCACACATTCCTTCACTTTTGTGCACGCGTCTAATTAGCGTCACTTCAGTTTTGACAGCGAGTTTGTGCGGTTCATAAAACATAAAATCAAAGTGTTCTTATTTATCTGGTTGCTTGTGGGGACAATAAATTAACAGATTTCTATATGGATTAAAAAAGACCCTTCTAGATGGTTTTCGGTTCCACTCCAGACCAAATTGCCGTTGAAGTTATTGAGAAGAATTAGACCATTGTTCCGCGTTGCTGAAACTGCACAGTGCTCTCTCTCCCTTAACTAATTTCGGAATACAATGTGTTTGGCTTAAATCGATGATATTCTTTTTCTTTTCGCAAACTTTTTATGTACGTTCTACAATTTTTTTTGGTATGCCTTATACTATTTCATTATACAAAATAATTGACTTATTTCTAAGTGTACAATTACGTTATTTTTGACTATTGATTATAACAAAATATCTTGATATTCAATTTCTTTTAACTTAGGAATTTTGACAATGTACAAAGTGTAGTTCTATTATGAAGCATTGATATATCGGAAAATTGCAGTATCTCTTAGATTGATAATGGTGGCATGTTGCTTTTTCTAAGTATTTTTACTTTTTCAGTTATTTTATTATCGTTTAGTAAAAGAGTATTTGTTATGTTTAATTTGGCCCACTGAGTGGCATATTTGCTATCGAATTTTTTGCGAAGACTAATGGCTACCTCGTTTCTGAGAGAACTACTTTTTGTATTGAATTCGTTAGGGAGTTCGATATAGACGTAATTAATTAATTAATTCTTTGCTTTAGTTGTGTTTTAACTATGATCTGTTGATTATTATTACTGATAAGATTATTGAAATACCCTGGGAATATTATGATTTGATGTTACTTTTTTGTACGATTTTTCCAGATTCTGTTAAAATGTTTGTATTTTTATCTTCTCTAACGAATTATTTCTTGAATCTAGGGGAAAGTTTTGAACCTAAACGAGTGTTTACTTTTACATATACTTCTTGTCATGGCTCATAAGTTATTATTTTGTTTCTGATTTTGTTGTGTTAATCTTTATTTTGTGCTATCTTGAGTTTGTCAATATTGTCTTGTCTAGCCTGTTCATACTGGTCTGGGTTTGTCGTGACTCTCCTTCCGAAGAATACCTCTAATGGTCGCTTTTTGGTTGTGGAGTGGAAAGAGTAGTTATATTCGTATATGGCTCTATCTAGGAGTTCTTCAAAGGTTCTATGGTGATTTTCTTTCTGTAAGCATCTCATCACTTCGGAAAGTGTCGAATGGAACCTTTCTACTTGTCCATTAACCGTACTCTTATATGGTGGCGAAAATCTTTATTAATATGATGGTGATAGATTCGGAAGAAGATTTTTGCTTCAAGTGCAACATTTAACTTTGTTTTAAAAATAAGTGGAGTCCACCCGCTTAAGTAGAAACGAAAAGGAGAGTTCAAAAATTTATATAATGACTTGATAAACCACCCAGAAAAGTTTTTAACTATTCAAGGATGTCTATTTCGACTTTTGACTATATATTAAATAAAATTAGTAGTCGGCTGGAGAAGCGTTGGCCAAATTTTGAAAATAAGCGGTAATTAAATCACAGAATTTACAGAGAGTAGACCTTGAGTTGAGACTCTAACTCTGACATTTTCTGGCATATAAAAAGGTTGCTGGTTTATCGCTCGTTCTCGCCCAATATTATCAACTCTGACATCAGCCTTAGAGCAAGTTTTGTCTTGGTAAATTACTTGGTTTACCGATACTAGCTTATATGACAATAATTATGCGCCATGTGTTGAAACAAAAACAAAGTATTGAATCCATACGTCCCAATCAATTTTATCAACCGATATATAAGATCGTATGTATTCATTAAAAGTTCTATGACTTCTCTCTATTGTTCTAACTGTCTAGTGGTGGTGTGCTGTAGACGTATTATTTTTAATATTTAAGTACTTGCACAAATTGTCTATAATTGAATTCTTGTAATGTCAGTAAAGAACGTCTTCATTGGACCGTACTTCAGAATAAAAGATTCAAATATTGCTTAGCGACAGTAAGCGTTCTTGTTTGGTACAGGTATGGCAACTAAATACTTAGTTAGGTCACAAATTAAAGTGACTGCATGCTCGTTACCATTTTCTGATTTTGGTAGCGGACCAACAGTGTTCACTCTGTCGAAAACATTTATAGGTGTATAGTATCTGTTATTGTTAATGGGATCTTGCTATGTTTAGTTACTTTAGCTTTCTGGCATTTCTGACATTTTCGTATGTACTCTGAGATATCACGAGTCATATTTTTCCAAAAATAATGTCTTTTAATTTTTGCTAAGGTTTTTGAAATACCAGTATGACCTCCTTGTATGGGATCGTCATGGAAATTAGACAGAATAGCTTCTTTATATTTTTGTTTATTTATTATGGTCACCGGGTTGAGTAGCTGTGTTTTTATATTTTATTGCCCATTCATTTGAAATTATCTATATAAATTAAAGATTTTTCCTGCCACTACTTGGCTGATTTCATTTATACTTGCATTGCCTTTGGAAAAATTGACCTAAGTGAATACCATTGGTATATAAATCGCTAACATCGAATCTTGCAATAATTTTTCTGACATGTTTGAATAAACATAACACTACTTTACGTACTTCGTTATTGTTTATGACTTCATATACGTTGGGCCTAGAAGCTAAATCTAAAGATTGCGTAGGCAATTCTTTTTCTTTATTTTCCGCGCGGATTTTCTGTCTATTCTGATATCTTGTAGTGACTTTAGTGACTACATACATACATAGTTGTCTTTTCCCTTCAGATATTCCACAGTGAAATTGTATTCTTCCAGCTCAAGTCGCATGCGCGTTAGCTTGGAGCTTGGATTAGTCATTGAAAACAGGTAAGTTAAAGGTCTATGATCAGTCTTGACAGTGAAGTGTCTACCATAAACATATGGTTTGAAATAAGTTATTGCCCAATGAATTGCTGTCAATTCTTGTTCTGTTGTACATAAGCAACTGGAAGTTGAAGTCCATTTTTGTTTTGAGTTAAAACTGCTCCACACGCTTGCTTACTTGCATCTGTTATTATGCAAAATTCTTTGCTGAAATCTGGGTATTGTAATAAATTCGGATTTACTAGTGCCGATTTAAGATGTTCGAAGGCATTCTGGCAATCAGTTGTCCATTCGAATTTAACATCTTTTTTACATAATCTTGTTATGTGACGAGCATAGTCGGCCAAATTTTTGATAAAACGTCTATAGTAATTGCAAAATGCAACAAATCTTTTAGCGCTGTCCGCATCATGAGGGACTGGGTAATTCTTAATGACGTCGTATTTTTGTCGTCTGGCAAGATTCCTTTATCAGTGCATTTATGTCCCAAAAAGATGACTTCATGCATGAAAAATGAGCATTTTTCAGGATGTAACTTAAGATTGTATAATAAGCAACATATTTTTTGTTTTATTTTGGGGAAATATAATTTTTCTGCTAATTGAATCTTGTTTTCTTCGGCACTGTTGTGTGCTCTATTGTGGATTTTGAGGATTTCCTCCTCTTGTCTAGATTCGTTGGTGAGGTCTTCAGTCATTGACGGGTTTTGACGTTTTTGAAATATTTAGGATATAATAGTTGTATTTTTCTCATTATATCCTCAGTTGTTTGGATGCAATTTATAACCGAAGAGTTGAGGTATTTTTTAAGAGTTTCAATTAATTCTTTTTCGTTAAATTCTTTTTTGTATATTTCGTGTCGATGTAACGTGGGTACCATTCCATAGAGAATATGCAGTCGGATTTATCTAATTTGTTAAGAAATATTTGGTTCTTGAAAACTTCCATACTGGGTATTAGTTCGTGACTTGAGCTTTCCGCACTATGCTGAGTTGAGGCTATGGAATTGATTTGAACAGTTGATATTCTCGAGAGTGCGTCAGCTACGACGTTCTTCTTTCCTGGTTTGTAGAATATTTCGTAGTCATATTCTTCTAAGTAAGATTTCCATCTTTTGATTCTTGCATTTCCGTTCCAACTGCTCAAGGAATGTGTTAGGGGTTGATGGTCGGTGAATATTTTGACTTTCGCTTTCCCATATAAATAATTTTTGAGAGCTTTCAGTGACCAGATGATGTCCAACATTTTTTTTTCGTTAGCTGCATAGTTTTCTTCTGCTTTCGATAGTGTTCTCGAGAGGAACGAAATTGGTTAGTTGTTCTGCGATAGGACTGCTCCTATTGCGTAATTAGATGCGTCCGTTGTCAAGTGAAATTCATTAGTAAAATCTGGATAGCGAAGGATTACAACTTCGTAGTTTTTGAAAGGCCTTCAATGCTTTAGAGTCAAGTGTAATTGGTTTTTTTGATTACTTGTTTTGGATACGTGTCTATCTTCCCCTCTTAAAAGAGACGTAACTTAGCATAACTTTGTATAAATCTTCGGTAGTAGCCGGAGAGTCCAAGAAAAGATCTCAGCTCTTTTAGTGTTTTAGGGCAGGGATAGTTAGCTATCGCTGCGACTTTATTTGGATTTGTTTCGATGCCTTTATCGAAAATTACAAAACCTAGAAATTCGACTTTATTCTTCATGAACTCGCATTTGTCTAACTGACATTTCATGTTGGCATCTTGTAAAGTTCAAAAATGACCTCCAAGTTCCTGTAATGGGATTCATCATCTTTACTAAATATGATGATATCGTCTATATAAATGAAACATATCTTGCCAATATGTTCATGAAGTATGTTATCCAAAGCTCGTTATAGCGGTGGTTGCCTATTTGAGAAGATGACATTTCGTGGGGCTGGTATGGGTTTACCACTTGTGTTTCTAAAATGTGTCGGATGTCCTTTAAAAGTGGCGTATTTCGACCTAAAGGTTTGATTTTTCATTTTTAAGCAGAGATGTAGTGCGGTAAGCAGAGATGTAGTGCGGAAGCAAGTCACCTTGTAGCCCTCGAATGAAAGTGTCTAGCGCCTCTGTATAATTTCGTCAACATTGCTTCTCCGTTTCTGTCAATATCCAAGCTACTCGTTTTATTTAATATTAGGGTCAAGTGTCTGTATACATCTTTGTGGAAATCTTCCACTGATTGATTAGGATCTTGTACTAATGTAGTCATTTCATATTCTAGGGTGGCTATATCTCGTTTATCTGCGTAATGTAACGAAAGACATCTAAACATGGCATCCAAGTTAAGCGGCACCTTATATGCTTCAAAAGCTTGGTCTGCACTTTTCGTTATCTTGTCTCGTATAGTGTGTATTATGATATTTGGGCGTACCTTGGTATGAGTTATACATATGCTTGTAAGACACGCTTAAAGCTGTTTTTCCATGAGCTAAATTCTTCGGGATTTCTGCTAAACTCATGCAAACCTCTTGCTATGTCGGGTAATCCGTCAAGATCTGTCAAATTTCTTTGATGTTCTGGGGCAATAACATGATCTTGGGGACTTAGAAAATCTTCTACAGGATTGGTATGTTGTCTTAATAATTTTGGCAATTGTTCGGCTAATATTTCGCTTATAGCGGCTATTAGAGCGGTTCTGTCTGTTGATGTTTTGTTGATGCTCTAAATACCTATTGTTTTGTCTCTCGATTGAACGCTGTCTTTGTGCTTCGTTCACTTGTTCTATTTCTTCTGGATCTAGTATGGGGGGGTCGAATTAAGTTATTACGATTGGCCATATGCGATAAGAACAAATTTAAACGCTTTATATTTTTGCATTCTTTTTCTTTTTTCTCTTTTTTTTTTTGTTTTATATTATAAGTTTATAACCAGTGCATAGTTTTTTCCTTCTACCTTGGAGGGTCCCCTTGGGAATCACAAAGTTGGAATAAGTTATATCACCATTGTGATCTTTTTGTTTGATTTATCATTTTACACTTATTTATGTACTCTTTTACTATAGACTCTTTTGAGTCTTGTATGCTTTGCAATGATTTGTTTCTTGTTCTTATATATATATATTTTTTTTTTAAATTCTGCTTTTGTTTTATTAATTTGCTTTTGATTTCTTATATTCAATATGAGTCTTTGAGTCTTGTGTTTTTTTGCACTTTGCTTTATGTTTTTAATTTTTGCTTTTGGTTTTTCCTTCTTGTTTCTAAAATTTCTTGTTTCTAACTTATATTAGCAATGTTGTGGCCACCTTTTCCGATGGGACGGGGTTGTTCCTTTTGCAGCTGCTACTGGGGCTCCGTGATCCATACCTCCTGGAGAGTATTCTGAGAACGGATCTTGCAGAATATGTGGTCCACCGATGCAGCTCTCACAATCTCACCCTTTACACTAGCTAACTTAATGGCTTTGGTACGGGTTTATGTTAGCTAACTTAATTGCCGAGATTGTTTGAACTGTTCCTTCAACTGACTAATTTAATAGTCGTGAAAATTTTGCAAATTTAATTGCTGCAAATTGGTCGCACTTGGCCAACTTAATGTCCGTTTGGCTTAGTTGCACTTCGTCAAATTAATGACCGCTTGGCTGATTGTTATTTCCCAGTGATTGATGATCACGAGTCTCTATTGGGATAATAACTTGTTTAAATCGCGCACTTATAAACTGTTTTGCTCTGTCTATGCACAATTCGTTTTCACGCACTTAGAAACGGTTTTGCTCTATCGTAACGCGATTTGACCGAAAATGTTCTTTGGCGCACTTAGATACAGTTTTGCACTATCGATACGCGAACTTTCCGGTTCCTGCTCGGGCGCCATGTGTTGGGCAATTTGGTTTTGGGTCTTCTTGGAATATTTGCAGGTGCACTCGGCGCGTGCAGAAAGTTGGTCAGACGCTGAGTCTGCATATTGGACTTGTGGGATTTGTCGTTTGAGTTTCGAAATGTTTTGTGTGTTAACTTTTATTTTAGAATTAAAAGATTGGACTGTTCTTGTTCAGAGTCTTTATTAGAATGTTTTATTGTTTTCTTACACTAAGGCTAATGTCAGAGTGCGCGCGAGAAGCGAAGCGAAGCGATGCGAGAAGCGATGAGCAAAGCGAGAAGATGTCAGAGTGAGAGCTTTGCGAGAGCGAGCTACATTGTTCTTTTTTTTTCAGTTATTAATATGATGGTGATAGATTCGGAAGAAGATTTTTTTGCTTCAAGTGCAACATTTAACTTTGTTTTAAAAATAAGTGGAGTCCACCCGCTTAACTGCAGTAGAAACGAAAAAGGAGAGTTCAAAAATTTATATAATGACTTGAGAAACTACCCAGAAAAGTTTTTTAACTATTCAAGGATGTCTATTTCGACTTTTGACTATATATTAAATAAAATTAGTAGTCGGCTGGAGAAGCGTTGGCCAAATTTTGAAAATAAACGGTAATTAAATCACAGAATGCAACAAAACAATCGTACGCTTTGAGAGAGTTGAAACGATAAAGCAGGTTGCAAACTGCTCTCTCGCTTAGCTCTCGCTTTCTCGCTTGAACTCGCAACTCGCTTCACTCTAACTCTGACATCTTTCGAGCGATGGCATATGAAAAAAAGGTTGCAGTGGTTTATCGCTCGTTCTCGCCCAATATTATCGCATCGCTTCTCGCTCGCACTCTGACATCAGCCTAAGGCTGTCGGCGCTGCGGCAGAGCAGCAGTTTTGTCTTGGTAAATTACTTGGTTTACCGAATACTAGCTTATATGGACAATAATTATGTGCCATAGAGGGGGTCGTGTTGAAACAAAAAAACAAAGTATTGAATCCATACGTCCCAATCAATTTTATCAACCGATATATAAGATCGTATGTATTCATTAAAAGTTCTATGACTTCTCTCTATTGTTCTAACTGTCTAGTGGTGGTGTGCTGTAGACGTATTATTTTTAATATTTAAGTACTTGCACAAATTGTCTATAATTGAATTCTTGTATTCTGTTCCCATGTCAGTAAAGAACGTCTTCATTGGACCGTACTTCAGAATAAAAGATTCAAATATTGCTTAGCGACAGTATTAGCGTTCTTGTTTGGTACAGGTATGGCAACTAAATACTTAGTTAGGTCACAAATTAAAGTGACTGCATGCTCGTTACCATTTTCTGATTTTGGTAGCGGACCAACAGTGTTCACTCTGTCGAAAACATTTATAGGTGTATAGTATCTGTTATTGTTAATGGGATCTTGCTATGTTTAGTTACTTTAGCTTTCTGGCATTTCTGACATTTTCGTATGTACTCTGAGATATCACGAGTCATATTTTTCCAAAAATAATGTCTTTTAATTTTTGCTAAGGTTTTTGAAATACCAGTATGACCTCCTTGTATGGGATCGTCATGGAAATTAGACAGAATAGCTTCTTTATATTTTTGTTTATTTATTATGGTCACCGGGTTGAGTAGCGTTACTCTTAGTGTTTTTAATATTTTATTGCCCATTCATTTGAAATTATCTATTGAAGTAAATTCAAAGATATTTTCCCACGGTGCCACTTTGACTTGGCTGATTTCATTTATACCGGCTTGCAGTTCAAGCCTTTGGAAAAATTGACCTAAGTCTAGAATACCATTGGTATATAAATCGCTAACATCGAATCTTGCAATAATTTTTCTGACATGTTTGAATAAACATAACACTACTTTACGTACTTCGTTATTGTTTATGACTTCATATACGTTGGGCCTAGAAGCTAAATCTAAAGATTGCGTAGGCAATTCTTTTTTCTTTATTTTCCGCGCGGATTTTCTGTCTATTCTGATATCTTGTAGTGACTTTAGTGACTACATACATACATAGTTGTCTTTTCCCTTCAGATATTCCACAGTGAAATTGTATTCTTCCAGCTCAAGTCGCATGCGCGTTAGCTTGGAGCTTGGATTAGTCATTGAAAACAGGTAAGTTAAAGGTCTATGATCAGTCTTGACAGTGAAGTGTCTACCATAAACATATGGTTTGAAATAAGTTATTGCCCAATGAATTGCTGTCAATTCTTGTTCTGTTGTACATAAGCAACTGGAAGTTGAAGTCCATTTTTTGTTTTGAGTTAAAACTGCTCCACACGCTTGCTTACTTGCATCTGTTATTATGCAAAATTCTTTGCTGAAATCTGGGTATTGTAATAAATTCGGATTTACTAGTGCCGATTTAAGATGTTCGAAGGCATTCTGGCAATCAGTTGTCCATTCGAATTTAACATCTTTTTTACATAATCTTGTTATGTGACGAGCATAGTCGGCCAAATTTTTGATAAAACGTCTATAGTAATTGCAAAATGCAACAAATCTTTTAGCGCTGTCCGCATCATGAGGGACTGGGTAATTCTTAATGACGTCGTATTTTTTGTCGTCTGGCAAGATTCCTTTATCAGTGCATTTATGTCCCAAAAAGATGACTTCATGCATGAAAAATGAGCATTTTTCAGGATGTAACTTAAGATTGTATAATAAGCAACATATTTTTTGTTTTATTTTGGGGAAATATAATTTTTCTGCTAATTGAATCTTGTTTTCTTCGGCACTGTTGTGTGCTCTATTGTGGATTTTGAGGATTTCCTCCTCTTGTCTAGATTCGTTGGTGAGGTCTTCAGTCATTGACGGGTTTTGACGTTTTTGAAATATTTAGGATATAATAGTTGTATTTTTCTCATTATATCCTCAGTTGTTTGGATGCAATTTATAACCGAAGAGTTGAGGTATTTTTTAAGAGTTTCAATTAATTCTTTTCGTTAAATTCTTTTTTGTATATTTCGTGTCGATGTAACGTGGGTACCATTCCATAGAGAATATGCAGTCGGATTTATCTAATTTGTTAAGAAATATTTGGTTCTTGAAAACTTCCATACTGGGTATTAGTTCGTGACTTGAGCTTTCCGCACTATGCTGAGTTGAGGCTATGGAATTGATTTGAACAGTTGATATTCTCGAGAGTGCGTCAGCTACGACGTTCTTCTTTCCTGGTTTGTAGAATATTTCGTAGTCATATTCTTCTAAGTAAGATTTCCATCTTTTGATTCTTGCATTTCCGTTCCAACTGCTCAAGGAATGTGTTAGGGGTTGATGGTCGGTGAATATTTTGACTTTCGCTTTCCCATATAAATAATTTTTGAGAGCTTTCAGTGACCAGATGATGTCCAACATTTTTTTTTCGTTAGCTGCATAGTTTTCTTCTGCTTTCGATAGTGTTCTCGAGAGGAACGAAATTGGTTAGTTGTTCTGCGATAGGACTGCTCCTATTGCGTAATTAGATGCGTCCGTTGTCAAGTGAAATTCATTAGTAAAATCTGGATAGCGAAGGATTACAACTTCGTAGTTTTTGAAAGGCCTTCAATGCTTTAGAGTCAAGTGTAATTGGTTTTTTTGATTACTTGTTTTTGGATACGTGTCTATCTTCCCCTCTTAAAAGAGACGTAACTTAGCATAACTTTGTATAAATCTTCGGTAGTAGCCGGAGAGTCCAAGAAAAGATCTCAGCTCTTTTAGTGTTTTAGGGCAGGGATAGTTAGCTATCGCTGCGACTTTATTTGGATTTGTTTCGATGCCTTTATCGAAAATTACAAAACCTAGAAATTCGACTTTATTCTTCATGAACTCGCATTTGTCTAACTGACATTTCATGTTGGCATCTTGTAAAGTTCAAAAATGACCTCCAAGTTCCTGTAATGGGATTCATCATCTTTACTAAATATGATGATATCGTCTATATAAATGAAACATATCTTGCCAATATGTTCATGAAGTATGTTATCCAAAGCTCGTTATAGCGGTGGTTGCCTATTTGAGAAGATGACATTTCGTGGGGCTGGTATGGGTTTACCACTTGTGTTTCTAAAATGTGTCGGATGTCCTTTAAAAGTGGCGTATTTCGACCTAAAGGTTTGATTTTTCATTTTTAAGCAGAGATGTAGTGCGGTAAGCAGAGATGTAGTGCGGAAGCAAGTCACCTTGTAGCCCTCGAATGAAAGTGTCTAGCGCCTCTGTATAATTTCGTCAACATTGCTTCTCCGTTTCTGTCAATATCCAAGCTACTCGTTTTATTTAATATTAGGGTCAAGTGTCTGTATACATCTTTGTGGAAATCTTCCACTGATTGATTAGGATCTTGTACTAATGTAGTCATTTCATATTCTAGGGTGGCTATATCTCGTTTATCTGCGTAATGTAACGAAAGACATCTAAACATGGCATCCAAGTTAAGCGGCACCTTATATGCTTCAAAAGCTTGGTCTGCACTTTTCGTTATCTTGTCTCGTATAGTGTGTATTATGATATTTGGGCGTACCTTGGTATGAGTTATACATATGCTTGTAAGACACGCTTAAAGCTGTTTTTCCATGAGCTAAATTCTTCGGGATTTCTGCTAAACTCATGCAAACCTCTTGCTATGTCGGGTAATCCGTCAAGATCTGTCAAATTTCTTTGATGTTCTGGGGCAATAACATGATCTTGGGGACTTAGAAAATCTTCTACAGGATTGGTATGTTGTCTTAATAATTTTGGCAATTGTTCGGCTAATATTTCGCTTATAGCGGCTATTAGAGCGGTTCTGTCTGTTGATGTTTTGTTGATGCTCTAAATACCTATTGTTTTGTCTCTCGATTGAACGCTGTCTTTGTGCTTCGTTCACTTGTTCTATTTCTTCTGGATCTAGTATGGGGGGTCGAATTAAGTTATTACGATTGGCCATATGCGATAAGAACAAATTTAAACGCTTTATATTTTTGCATTCTTTTTCTTTTTTCTCTTTTTTTTTTGTTTTATATTATAAGTTTATAACCAGTGCATAGTTTTTTCCTTCTACCTTGGAGGGTCCCTTGGGAATCACAAAGTTGGAATAAGTTATATCACCATTGTGATCTTTTTGTTTGATTTATCATTTTACACTTATTTATGTACTCTTTTACTATAGACTCTTTTGAGTCTTGTATGCTTTGCAATGATTTGTTTCTTGTTCTTATATATATATATATTTTTTTTTTTAATTCTGCTTTTGTTTTATTAATTTGCTTTTGATTTCTTATATTCAATATGAGTCTTTGAGTCTTGTGTTTTTTGCACTTTGCTTTATGTTTTCAATTTTTGCTTTTGGTTTTTCCTTCTTGTTTCTAAAATTTCTTGTTTCTAACTTATATTAGCAATGTTGTGGCCACCTTTTCCGATGGGACGGGGTTGTTCCTTTTGCAGCTGCTACTGGGGCTCCGTGATCCATACCTCCTGGAGAGTATTCTGAGAACGGATCTTGCAGAATATGTGGTCCACCGATGCAGCTCTCACAATCTCACCCTTTACACTAGCTAACTTAATGGCTTTGGTACGGGTTTATGTTAGCTAACTTAATTGCCGAGATTGTTTGAACTGTTCCTTCAACTGACTAATTTAATAGTCGTGAAAATTTTGCAAATTTAATTGCTGCAAATTGGTCGCACTTGGCCAACTTAATGTCCGTTTGGCTTAGTTGCACTTCGTCAAATTAATGACCGCTTGGCTGATTGTTATTTCCCAGTGATTGATGATCACGAGTCTCTATTGGGATAATAACTTGTTTAAATCGCGCACTTATAAACTGTTTTGCTCTGTCTATGCACAATTCGTTTTCACGCACTTAGAAACGGTTTTGCTCTATCGTAACGCGATTTGACCGAAAATGTTCTTTGGCGCACTTAGATACAGTTTTGCACTATCGATACGCGAACTTTCCGGTTCCTGCTCGGGCGCCATGTGTTGGGCAATTTGGTTTTGGGTCTTCTTGGAATATTTGCAGGTGCACTCGGCGCGTGCAGAAAGTTGGTCAGACGCTGAGTCTGCATATTGGACTTGTGGGATTTGTCGTTTGAGTTTCGAAATGTTTTGTGTGTTAACTTTTATTTTAGAATTAAAAGATTGGACTGTTCTTGTTCAGAGTCTTTATTAGAATGTTTTATTGTTTTCTTACACTAAGGCTAATGTCAGAGTGCGCGCGAGAAGCGAAGCGAAGCGATGCGAGAAGCGATGAGCAAAGCGAGAAGATGTCAGAGTGAGAGCTTTGCGAGAGCGAGCTACATTGTTCTTTTTTTCAGTTATTAATATGATGGTGATAGATTCGGAAGAAGATTTTTTTGCTTCAAGTGCAACATTTAACTTTGTTTTAAAAATAAGTGGAGTCCACCCGCTTAACTGCAGTAGAAACGAAAAGGAGAGTTCAAAAATTTATATAATGACTTGAGAAACCACCCAGAAAAGTTTTTTAACTATTCAAGGATGTCTATTTCGACTTTTGACTATATATTAAATAAAATTAGTAGTCGGCTGGAGAAGCGTTGGCCAAATTTTGAAAATAAGCGGTAATTAAATCACAGAATGCAACAAAACAATCGTACGCTTTGAGAGAGTTGAAACGATAAAGCAGGTTGCAAACTGCTCTCTCGCTTAGCTCTCGCTTTCTCGCTTGAACTCGCAACTCGCTTCACTCTAACTCTGACATCTTTCGAGCGATGGCATATGAAAAAGGTTGCAGTGGTTTATCGCTCGTTCTCGCCCAATATTATCGCATCGCTTCTCGCTCGCACTCTGACATCAGCCTAAGGCTGTCGGCGCTGCGGCAGAGCAGCAGTTTTGTCTTGGTAAATTACTTGGTTTACCGAATACTAGCTTATATGGACAATAATTATGCGCCATAGAGGGGGTCGTGTTGAAACAAAAAACAAAGTATTGAATCCATACGTCCCAATCAATTTTATCAACCGATATATAAGATCGTATGTATTCATTAAAAGTTCTATGACTTCTCTCTATTGTTCTAACTGTCTAGTGGTGGTGTGCTGTAGACGTATTATTTTTAATATTTAAGTACTTGCACAAATTGTCTATAATTGAATTCTTGTATTCTGTTCCCATGTCAGTAAAGAACGTCTTCATTGGACCGTACTTCAGAATAAAAGATTCAAATATTGCTTAGCGACAGTATTAGCGTTCTTGTTTGGTACAGGTATGGCAACTAAATACTTAGTTAGGTCACAAATTAAAGTGACTGCATGCTCGTTACCATTTTCTGATTTTGGTAGCGGACCAACAGTGTTCACTCTGTCGAAAACATTTATAGGTGTATAGTATCTGTTATTGTTAATGGGATCTTGCTATGTTTAGTTACTTTAGCTTTCTGGCATTTCTGACATTTTCGTATGTACTCTGAGATATCACGAGTCATATTTTTCCAAAAATAATGTCTTTTAATTTTTGCTAAGGTTTTTGAAATACCAGTATGACCTCCTTGTATGGGATCGTCATGGAAATTAGACAGAATAGCTTCTTTATATTTTTGTTTATTTATTATGGTCACCGGGTTGAGTAGCGTTACTCTTAGTGTTTTTAATATTTTATTGCCCATTCATTTGAAATTATCTATTGAAGTAAATTCAAAGATATTTTCCCACGGTGCCACTTTGACTTGGCTGATTTCATTTATACCGGCTTGCAGTTCAAGCCTTTGGAAAAATTGACCTAAGTCTAGAATACCATTGGTATATAAATCGCTAACATCGAATCTTGCAATAATTTTTCTGACATGTTTGAATAAACATAACACTACTTTACGTACTTCGTTATTGTTTATGACTTCATATACGTTGGGCCTAGAAGCTAAATCTAAAGATTGCGTAGGCAATTCTTTTTCTTTATTTTCCGCGCGGATTTTCTGTCTATTCTGATATCTTGTAGTGACTTTAGTGACTACATACATACATAGTTGTCTTTTCCCTTCAGATATTCCACAGTGAAATTGTATTCTTCCAGCTCAAGTCGCATGCGCGTTAGCTTGGAGCTTGGATTAGTCATTGAAAACAGGTAAGTTAAAGGTCTATGATCAGTCTTGACAGTGAAGTGTCTACCATAAACATATGGTTTGAAATAAGTTATTGCCCAATGAATTGCTGTCAATTCTTGTTCTGTTGTACATAAGCAACTGGAAGTTGAAGTCCATTTTTGTTTTGAGTTAAAACTGCTCCACACGCTTGCTTACTTGCATCTGTTATTATGCAAAATTCTTTGCTGAAATCTGGGTATTGTAATAAATTCGGATTTACTAGTGCCGATTTAAGATGTTCGAAGGCATTCTGGCAATCAGTTGTCCATTCGAATTTAACATCTTTTTTACATAATCTTGTTATGTGACGAGCATAGTCGGCCAAATTTTTGATAAAACGTCTATAGTAATTGCAAAATGCAACAAATCTTTTAGCGCTGTCCGCATCATGAGGGACTGGGTAATTCTTAATGACGTCGTATTTTTTGTCGTCTGGCAAGATTCCTTTATCAGTGCATTTATGTCCCAAAAAGATGACTTCATGCATGAAAAATGAGCATTTTTCAGGATGTAACTTAAGATTGTATTCCCTACATTTCTCAAAAACATCAGTTAAATTTTTAAGCATTTGTTTTTCGGAACAACCTATAACTATTAAGTCATCCATATAAAGGAATGCTTGTGAAGGTTCTAATCCTGAGAATGCAATAGTCATCATCCTCTGAAATGAATTAGGCGCTATTTTTAAACCGAAAGGTAATCGTGTGAAACGATACGAACTATTGCTCGTTGAAAATTACGTTATATCTCTTGAACCTTTTTCAAGTTCAATTTAATGAAAGCCAGACATGAGAAATATTTCGTTCTTCCTAGTTGATCTAAAATATCATCATTTCTAGCTAGCGGGAATTTATCCGACAACAGTTTTTTATTAATCTGACGATTGTCAATTACTAATCGCCATTTTATACTTAGAAGGGTATTATAACTTTGTGCCGGCAGGAAATGTATGTAACAGGTTGAAGTCTCCGACCCTATAAAGTATATATATTCTTCATCAGCGTCAACAGCCGAGACGATATAGCCATGTCCGTCTGTCCGTCTGTCCGTCTGTCCGTCTGTGTGTCTGTGTGTCTGTCCGTCCGTCCGTATGAAACACTGGATCTCAGAGACTATAAGAGATAGAACTATTTTTTTCGACAGCATTTGTTATGTTTGCACGCAGATCAAGTTTGTTTCAAATTTTTGCCACGCTTCCGCCCCCGCAAATCAAAAAATCGAATAACAAGCGTAATTTTAAAGCTAGTCGAATTTTGGTATATACAATAATTACTATAGTAGTTATGATTCCGGAACATTTGGTTGCGATCAGATAAAATTGTCGAAGTTATTAAAGAAATTCTTTTGTATGGGCAACGCCTACTTATAGTACTGGGGTCTTAGTTACTTTGTCTGACAATCTGGTATATTGTGCCGTCTATGGTATATTTTGAGTGCGGTACTATATCGATATACCACATATACCATTTGGTATATTTTTTAGTATTTTTGTAGTATATTTGGTATATTTTGAGAAATATACCGCAAAATATATTGCTTTTATTCAAAATGGGTAGCGGGTATCTCACAGTCGAGTACACTCGACTGTAGCTTTTTTACTTGTTTCTTATCAGATCCGGGAAGTGATTTCTTCGGAACTAATAACAGTGGGCTGTTATAGGCTGATACAGACGGTTCTACTATTTTATTGTCTATTAATTTTTGTACCTGTATATTAATTTCGTCTTTCTGACTATGTGGACTTCTATAATTCTTTATGTAAACTGGTTCATCATCCTTAAAATCTTAACTTTTGCTTGTAGAAATTATTGGTAGTGATTGATTCGGTTTCGAGTCCGAATACGTCACTAAACTGGGTGCATAAATTATTCAATTTGTTTTTGAACTGTGGTGGAAAATTTTTAGCTAATTGAGATAAGACAGTTTTTTCTCTATTTTCTGGATTTTCGAAAGTGGTTCATATTTTAAACTGTAAATATTTACTAGTTGATCATTACTGGTTGTATTCAGTAATCGGACAAATGCATTTTTGGTTGTTGCGACCGTGTTCGCAACATAATTGCCATGTTGAATTTCCTGATTAGGTATTAATATACTTTCTTCATCTGATGATAGATGAATCTTTCGGACAATGGAAATTTTTCCAGAACTGTATGTTATTGGAACATAAATTGGGGAATTCAAATTATGTGGTCTCATTATGAGCCAATCTTCATTTGGTTTGAAATCTAACTGGCAATTGAATTTCTTGATGAAGTCAATGCTTATTATTCCATCACATGGTTTTACGAAGTGCAAATTTACTAAGTGAAAATCGTGTAATATCGTAACAGAGATATGTCTCCAGTCTCTATTAAAAATACAAGCTTTTTATTCGTCTTTACATTGTAAAAGTCTACAAATATATTTAAACTAAGATTGATGGTATGAACCGCATAATTTCCTACTGCTGAACATCTGAAGGTTGAGAGTTTCTCGAATTATTCTGGGCAACTCTAAAATTGTTTGTATTGTCATTGTTGTTATTGTTTCGGCCTCGATTGGAATTATTGTTTCCATTTCCTCCGCCTCTACGGGAATTGTTGTTTTGATTACCGTAGTTATTATTTTGATTATAAGCCCTGTTTTGGTAGTGACCATTGCCTCCACCACAATAGTTACCACGATTGTTACTACCGCGGTAGTTGTTATTTCCTCGTTTGGAGTACATCACTGTATTCGCACTACCAGTAAGTCTTGTACTAGTGCGGATGTATGCACTAACGGCAGCATCCAAGGTAGTGAAAATACCAGACTCCAAAACGGTTCTAACACTTTCGTGACTAGTTTTACTAATCATTGTTTTAACGGCTTCTGTAGTGCTGAGCATGTCCGCATTTTCAGATGGTATGCCTTGGTCAATATAAGCAGCTTCAAGAAGCTGTCGCAGATTTTCTAGTTCATTTGTGAACTGAGTGGCTGTTTGCCTTTTGCTCATTTTCGCCCTTATGTTGGCGGGTGCTTCACCGACAACTACGGCTTTTAGTTTTGCAAGGATTCCATCTATTGTGGTTTAATTTTTATACCCGCTACCCATAGGGTAGAAGGGTATTATAACTTTGTGCAGACAGGAAATGTAACACGTAGAAGGAGGCATCTCCGACCCTATGAAGTATATATATTCTTGATCAGCGTCAACAGCCGAGACGATCTAGCCATGTCCGTCTGTCCGTCTGTGTGTCTGTCCGTATGAACACCTAGATCTCAGAGACTATAAGAGATAGAGCTATAATTTTTTTTCCGATAGCATTTGTTATGTTTGCACGCAGATCAAGTTTGTTTCAAAATTTTGCCACGCCCACTTCCGCTCCCGCAAATCAAAAAAATCGAATAACAAGCGTAATTTTAAAGCTAGAGTTGCGAATTTTGGTATATACAATAATTACTATAGTAGTTATGAAAATTTGGTTGCGATCAGATAAAAATTGTGGAAGTTATTAAAGAAATACTTTTGAATGGCCAAAAACGCCTACTTACTAGGGGTCTTAGTTGAATGGTGTGTTGTATCGATATACCAAACATACCATTCGGTATATTTTTAATATTTTTTTAGTATTTTCGGTATATTTTGAAAATGATATCGCAATATTTTGCCTTTATTAAAACTGGGTAGCGGGTATCTCACAGTCGAGCACACTCGACTGCAACTTTACTTACTTGTTTATTTTGTTGAGGGTTGTGCCAGTTATTTTTGATTTAATCAATTCTATGGCAATTTCCTCATAGGTTCCCTTTGTTAGGTTGACAAGTCTTAATGCCGTTAAGAATTTTTCAAGACGGTTTTTATTTCCGTCAAATTCTGGGACTGCTTGTGCAATTTCCCTAATATATGCCCTCTGGGCAGCGGCTGTGTCAACCATTATAAGACTCTTATCAGTACTTTCTTCACTTTCAGATAAAATATCTTTAGAACCCAGTGTGATAACAGCAGGGATTGTTAAATTTGTTAAATCTTCTTCTTCTAAATCTTGTTGGTAAATAACTTCTTTTGACTCTGGTTCGTCACCAGCTTCAATTGTTATTGAAGTATTAAGAATATTTGGTATTGTAGTTTGAACCTTTCTCTAATAGATGTTAGATTGGATTTTAGTCTGATCAAAAACTTTGATACTTGAGACCAATGATCTTGATTTAACTTGTCTCTGTGTTCATATATTATGGTTGTTAGTACTATTCCTTTTTGGGTTGCGTCGCAGTGAAATAATGGTGAGACATGACAGTTAAATGTGTCTATGTAAAGGGTTTCTAGCTCGTACACACTAACAGGGGTTGCAGATACTAACTGCTGAATTCTTCTATTGAAATCTGGGTCCCTTTCATATGTTTTTCTTATGGCTCTTTCTGTATTCATATTTGTATACACATATATATATACATATATATATTTTGTTCCAAATTTTCTTTCTTTTACTTAATTTTCTTATAGTTACTTATTTAATGACATTTTATTATGTGCATCATTAATAGTTGTTGTTTGTGTACTTTGTTCTCTTTTTTTTTTTAAATTTTGTCTAAGTCATTTGGTTGGCTCATGGATCTTTTTCTCAAAAATTTATTATGGAGCTTGTACAATTTATAGAAACAACTGGCACACGTTGTGTCAAACAATTATTAATAGCATTATATTTACGAATTCCAAATCAATATTATTTGGTTCGACTTTATTTATTACGTTAGCATTGGAATCCACTGACTTAACGTTTACTAAACCCATTATTGCTTTGTTAGTGTTATAATTATAGTTACAATTGTCACCTATTTCCTCACTAAATTTACTCCTCATCTATTCTTATATTCTTTTTTGTTTCTGTTTACTATTACATATAGTATATCCTGCCTAGTGTTTGTATAGCTTTACAGGCTGCACTCTAATTGGGCAGATATTCTTCCGCTCAATTTTATATTTTATAATTAAATTTTATGCATCGCAGTGCAAGAATGAAAAAAAAAATCGCTGCTATCGGTGGGCGCTCTTAGAAGCGCTGTCGGATCACTTTCCGGGTGTAGCTTGTTGCGCTACACATAGTCGGTGCTGGCTGCACAGGCTGCTACTTCTTCCCCGTAGGGCCACCGGTGCTGGCTGCACAGGTGTTCTCACAATGCGATGAGCTTAGTGGTCCCTCGCAGTCGTTTGGGCATGTCTTCCTCAGGGCTGGTATCTTCTTTGCTGGCGGTGGTTGAGATTTTGTTATTGATTTGTCGTTAACAACTTTTATATTTTTAATATTCACTGAATGAGTATGTGGTGTAGGGTTTTCTTTTATCTGTTTCAGCTGTTGCTGATAAAGGTCAAGCATGGCCTGTAGCCTTGCTGTTGCCTTCCACGGTGTGATGGCCTCGAGTGAATATAATTGCCATTTACACTCTACTCACTCACCTTTTCGTTAATTTTTGTTCCAGTTGTTGTTGTTTCCTCCTTTATCCTCTTCAGTTTTAGTTATAGTTGTTTATTGTTGTTCATCGAGCAATTGTATAGAAGATGTTTCTTTCACTGGTTTACGTTAAGCATTTTCGTACGTTTGAATTGTTTACATATGCACTGCATAAGTTCTTTTTTTTTTTTTTTTTTTACTTCAGGCTCCGAACACGAAGTTACGGTCGCCATGTAGAATTAAAAGATTGGACTGTTCTTGTTCAGGGTCTTTATTAGAATGTTTTCTTGTTTTCTTACACTAAGGCTTGCTAGCTGTCTACTCAAGTGTCTTACATAACTAAGTTGCTCCCACACTAGAATACTACCATCGACGATAGGGTTCGCGTTGGAGAAGTAGGTAATCCGAGCTTACGTTGTTGTTAACAACAGGGTAAAAAACTATCATGATGGACCTTAAAGATAGATTCTTATTAGAATTATTGGTTGGTTAATCGATGATAACTACCTAAGGTTGTCTTTATGGACCACCCTCCCTCTAATAAGCACCGTTGTCCCTAAATCGACTTGTACGGAACATAAAGGTGATAGTTTGTTACCTAGTCTCTTGTTGACTGTTTCGCCCACATCAAAAACCATATTTTGTCTGTCCGGGTTGCACCTACGAAGTTGGTCTTTTGTGCCTTTACTATCTTGTTTCTGATAGTTTGGCACACCTCGTCTGAGGCTGTGTGGATAACATCCACTTGTAGATGCGGAGCTCTCTGGTACCATATAGATAATTCTGCAATTCACCGAGTGCCCACACGATTTCTAGAAGCTCCAATGCCATTTGCAGAAACGTCAGTGGTCAAATCGAAAGGTTTTTTGAAATCAGAATATATTAGTATGACATCTTCTGATGCCAAAATGTTCCTTAGCCGTTCGAATGTTGGTCAATGGCCTAGCTATTGAGTCGAAGTCTTTTACGAATACCCTATAAATGATTTTAGCGCATATATTATATGTAGGTTCGTCGATTCGACATACTCTTGAATCGCTTTGATCTTTTCAGGGTCCGTCTTGGCACCGTCGCTGGTTACAATAAAGCTGAGATATTCGACGCTGTTTTTGAAAAACTGAGTTTTCTCTTTTGCTACTCTCATGTTTTCTCCGAGCAGGCGTAGCAGTATTATGTCAATGTGCCGCTTATGATCCTCTTAATTTTCTGAAAATATTATTACATCATAAACGTAGTTTTCCTATTTATTCCCTCAAGACGTAATCAATTGCTCTTTGGAAGATGCTCCCTGCACTCTTCAACCCAAAGAGCAATCGGCAGAATTCGTATATTCCACCGTTCACAGAGAACGATGATTTTTCTCGATTTTTTCTGCTAGGTATATCTGGTGATACCCGGACTTTAAGTCCAGAGTTGAGAAAAATTTTGCTTTACCCAGATTCGCTAAAATCATTAGGATACTTGGCATTGGGTAGCGGTCGGCAACATTTCGATCGTTTAACTTTCTAAAGTCGATTACGAGTCGTTTGTTTTTGTTGCCTTCGGCGTGGAACCCTTTTTTGTCGACAAACCAGGCTGAGCTGTTGTATGCAGATTTTGACGGTCTGGTGATACCGCCTTAAAGTAGTTGTGAGATTTCGTTATTGACGAAATCCGACACACCATTTGGATATGGGTAGAGTTTTGAATATACCGGTTATCCTCGGTACGAATTGTGGCAATGACACCCGTATTGTACGGCAATGCCTCGTTAGAGGTCGAAAATGCTTTTATTCTTTTTATTATCATTCGCCTAAACTCATCTTTTACGTTTTCGGGTACTGTTTGTAGGGGGGATGATTGCCAATCAAAATAAAAACACTTTCACTTTTAATTGTAGAACTTGTAGTTACTTTTTTAACTTTTCAGAACTTTTTATTGAGACACTTGTAGAAATACTTGTCATGTGCTTGCGAAAATTTGAACATAAGAGGCGGAATAGCAAAAAGCACTAAAAAGGGCAGGGTGACCATCACAAGAGGAAATCTAGATCAGTGTGGCTGCGCGTATGACACGGTCACACGCACAGTATACCAGCTTTTGTCGCTATCGATAACTTGCGATCGCGACCACACAGTGCACTGTTAGCTGTCCTGAGTGGTCACACCTGCAGTCATCTGGCATCAACATCCTCCCCCCCTTGCAATGAGTTTCAAACGGTATCATTGTCCATATGGACCGGACAGAATCCAACCCAATGTGGAATTCTGGGCCATTGGCAAACCGTTGGTGCTCGACAGGAGGCCAGGTTGGATGATGTGAGAATACACATCAGTGCCGAGCACCAGGGACACCATCGATGGCTGGAACCAGCGTTCGTCGGCGAGCGTAATGTTGCGGAACTGCTCCAAGTTCGGAGGGGGGTGCGGCAGCAGAGTTGAGAATCCACCTGCAGCAGCACCTTTCGACGGAACTCGGATGTCCGCGAGCGGATGATCGCCGTGCAGACGCCTTCCGTACCAACGCGGGTGACGGATAGCCTTTAGGCCGTTGCCAATGATGCGCTGATACGGCTGCACGGGTCGATCAGCGCTCGCATCTCAAATGTCTTACATCCGGTGTCGATTAGGATGTTGGCCGTTGGAAGGATGCTCACAGCCTTGTCCTGCAGCAAGGACGCGAACGACGTCGGAAAGGCCCCTCGGGCGTAGGTGAGGTCGGTCGATGGGGGAGACAGCGAGCGGGAACCTGACCGTGCTGGAGTTCGGGAACGTGGCCGTGCTTGGGCTCGGAACCGTGGCCGTGTTAGGGTTCGGGACCGGGTCAAGCCCGGTTGGTCGTCGCCTCGTCGCTGACGATTGGGGCGAGCGCCGCGTGCCTCCTTAAAGTGCAGCAGCGTGTGGTGGTCCCCATGACACACCCTGCAACTTCCCGCGCTGCGGCAGGATTGCCCGGAGTGTTGATGGGCCAAACAGTTGGAGCAGTATTTGTTAATGAGTACAGCTCTCAACCGTTTCTCTGCTGCCAGCCTAAGGAATCGCTGACACTTCCGGAGTGGGTGGATCCCACGGCACACGCGACACCGGAATGAGTTGGTGCCAGCGGGGCGGTTCTGATGGGTGGATGTATGTCATGGCATACTACATGAAAAGAAACAAAAGAAACAAATAATTATTGTAGTAGCCTCTTTGCATTGTCAATGACACATGGAACAGGACAACATAGGACAACACAGGACGACGATACGGAATACAGAACAGGAGGTTATTCGTCCTTCAGTCCTTCTGACGTGGAGGGGTTAGTCTTGCTATCTTCGGATAGTACCCCGCGCCGTGAGCACATCTACAACTCGGACCTTGGTATCGGTGCCTGGACACGTCGTCAGCACCCGTCCTAGGCGTCACTCGTTTGAGGGAAGGTCGTCTTATTTTATGACGACCATGTCACCGATCCAAGGGTTCCGTGTAGGGGATTGCCATTTCGTTCGTTTGTGCAGCTCCTTCAGGTACTCATCTTTCCAACGGAAACAAAAATGTTGGTGAAAAGGAAATGGCCAGGAGTGAGCGCTAGTAAGTTCGAAGGTTCCTCGGACATAGAGGAAATCGGCCTCGAATTCAGGCAGACTTCGATCTTAGCGAGAAGAGTGGACAACTCTTCGAACGTATACTTCGCGGTGGAGGTCGCCTTGTAAAAGAGTGCTTTAAAAATCTTTACGCCGGCTTCCCATAATCCACCCATATGCGGGGCGCCCGGCGGGTTAAAGTGCCAGGATAGGCTCTTGTGTGCGTGTTGTGCGATGATGCACTCCGTTGTCGCTTCCAAGAAGTCGTTGGAGATCACCTTGTCAGCTCCAACGAAGGTTTTCCCGTTGTCCGAGTACATTTGGTGTAGACACCCGCGCCGTGCGATGAAACGGGAGAATGCGGCCAGGAATTTCTCCGTCGTGAGATCCGATGTTGCCTCCAAGTGGATCGCCTTCGTGCTGAAGCACACGAAGACGCAGACATACCCTTTGGTGATGAGGCAGGCTCAGCCAGTGTAATTTTTTACTTCGAATGGGCCGGCGAAGTCGACTCCAGTGTTCGTGAAAGGTGTCGAGTAGGACGCCCTTTCCTTGGGCAAGTCCCCCATCATTTGGGTCTGCAATCTCTTCTTATAGATCACGCAAACCTTGCAAGAGTTGATGGTGAATATGACGAGGATCTTCAATTTTGGAATCCAGAATCTGGAACGGATCAGCCGCATGACGACTTGGTTACCCCTATGTAAGGATATACGATGGGTGAAACGAACCAATAGTCGTGCAAAGGACGAGGAATACGAGAGTATGATTGGATGACTCTCATCATAACGCAGCGATTGGGACGCCCTCAGACGCCTACAGGCCCGGAGAATCCCCCTGCCATCGAAAAAAGGGTTCAAGTTTCGGATTGAACTTGAAGAAGGAACCTGCTGCTTGGACTGCAGACAGTGGTATTCTTGTGAAAAAGTTTGTCGTTTAGTCATGACGATTAACCGCTCTTGATCCGTGACAGCTCATCCGCTTGGACCACGGTAGAGCTTGGAACTGCCAATTTCCGACTTCTCTCGATGAATCTGAGAACATAGGCAGATGTGCGCAGCGCTTTTCCAAACTCGGAGAACGTACTCAGGAAATCAGGAGTAGGAGGTAACTTAGCGATGTTACACTTAATCCGCTGCTCCAGCAGAGTCTCCGGAATGGGACTTGGAGATGTTGGCCATTGATCCGACGGGAGATGAAGCCACTCTGGTCCATGCCACCACAAAGGATTACGAATCAATTCTTGTGGCAGGACACCTCGGCTTGCAAGATCTGCCGGATTGTGCTCGGATCGCACATGCGACCAGTTCTTGGCGTCGCTGGCTTGGACGATTTTGGCCACACGATTGGCCACAAAGGTTGTCCATCTGCAGGGTGACTTGTTCAACCAGGCGAGAACAATTGTTGAATCAGTCCAAAAGAAAGTCTGGAAACTTTCTGCCGGCAGATTCAGAAGGAGGGCTGCAGATAACTCAGCCAACAGGACTGCGCCACAAAGTTCCAAACGTGGCACTAAGAGAGAGATTTAACAGGAGCCACCTTTGTCTTCGCAGTGAGGAGAAGTGTGGAAACCTTGTTCGCCGTCTCCACACGGACATACATCGCCGCTCCATACGCCCTTTCTGAAGCATCACAGAATCCGTGATACTGGAGCTTAACTAGTGTCTGGAATTGGACCCATCTTGGAATCCGGATCTTTCCCAGAGCAGGATAGCTCTGCAGGTACTCCTTCCATTGGAGTACTCCTTCCGCGGGTAAATGTTCGTCCCATTCGAGCGTTTTCAGTCAAATCTCCTGCATGAAGATCTTGGCTCGGATAACGAAAAGGGCAAGTCACCCGGCTGGGTCGAAAAGCTTAGCAATTTGGGAAAGCACTTCCCTCTTCGTGTAGGAGTCCTGATGGGCAACTTCTGGTGGCATGAAGAAGAACTCGTCATCGTGAGCTTGCCACCTGATGCCCAGAGTTTTCGCCGTACTGGAGTCCTCGAGTTCGAGGAAATCTTCTCGAAGTAGATGGTCCTTTGGAATGTCCTTCAGCACGCTCTTATAGTTCGACGTCCACTTCCTCAGCGGAAAGCCAGCGCTGTCCAGGGCTGCACACACTTCCGCAATGGTCCGGATGGCCTTTTCTTTCGTGTGTGTCCCCGCCAGGACGTCGTCCACGTATGTTGTTGGAAATGACTCGGCTTGCGAGAGGATACTCCAAGCGTATGTCTTCAGCAAGTTGCTGGAGGACTCGTAGAGCCAGGAAAGGCGCACAGTTAACACCGAATGTCACTGTGTTCAAGTCGAAGTCACGGATCTCACCGTCCGACGTACGAAACAGAATTCGTTGGAACAGTGTGTGCTTCGAGTCCATGAGGATTTGGCGATACATCTTCGTTATGTCCGCATTGAACACATATCGATAGTATCGCCATCTGAGGATCTGCAACGTGAGATCCGATTGGAAAATGGGCCCTGAATGAAGGATATCATTCAGACTCTTGCCATTTGAGGATGGACAAGAAGCATTTAAAACGACCCGCACCTTCGTCGTGGTGCTATCTGGTTTGAGTACGGCATGGTGAGGCAGATAGAAATTAGGAGTCGTGACGATCGCCGGAGGCGATATGGGTGTGATATGACCCAAGTCTACGTACTCTTGGAGAACGGCATTGTATTGTTCCTTTAGAGAATCGTTTCTTGACAAACAATTCTCGTTCTTGAGGAATTGAGCCAGCGCCAGATCTGGAATGACCCAGTTCAATGCCATCGGGCTTCCGGAATGGAAGAGTCACCCGATATCTGCCATATTTGCTACGAGAAGTAGCAACGAAGTTTTCTTAGCAAACGAAGTCTGACTCCTTTATCAGCTTCGCTGGAATATTCTCCACCTCCCAAAATTTGGAAAGTAGGCTGTCGAGCTGTTCATCTGCTTGGAGGGCGACTCGTGTCGAAAACGCAGAGACAGTTGTCGACACATTCTGGGAGACGGGGCCGGTGAGAATCCAGCCAATCACGGTTTCTTGCCCAAGGAGTGAGCCACAAATGTTTGGCCGGGAACCGCTCAAGATGATTGACGGAAGGATATCCGCGCCAATTAGAATATCAATCTGAGCGCTCTTGTAGAAATGTGGATCTGCCAGTTCGATCGCTGGTAGATCCCTTAGGAAACTTTGCGGCATATCGAAGGAGGGCAGTTTGCCTGCCAACTGTGGAAATATGAATGCCGAAGTCTCGATATGGAGCCTTGGATTCGTTGGAGAACCAATGCTGAAGTGACATAACCTCTGCGATTGGGCCGCAACTGCGTGATTTAGCCCAGAAACTTGGGCTCGCATGGACTGGAATGGTAACTTGATGCGTTGGAACAGACGCTCAGAAATGAAGGTCGCTTCGGAACCGGAATCGATTAGCGCACGTGCGGTGTATGTGGTGCCCAAGTGGCATACATTGACGACCGCCGTGCCGAGAAGGACGTTCTGAGCGGTATTGACAAAGAAATTTTGCACATTTGTTGCCGTTGGATTCGGAGTGGACTGCATATTGGAAGATGAAGAGGCACCATTGTGGGCACTGTCGCCCCGATGAAGAAGAGTGTTGTGCCGCCCTTTGCATATAAAGCAATTGTGCGCACTCGTACACTCTCGGAGTTGGTGACCTCTCGCGAAAGATTTTAAACAGAGACTTTTCTGTTTGATGTATGTCATTCGCTCATTGACCGACATTTGCAAAAAAACGCGGACACTCCCGGACAGGGTGATTCTCCTTTGAGCACAAGTCACACGATTTGCCTTTCGGAGTGACTCGGGCCTCAAAGGAGTTGACTCGCTTGGAATTCTGCGGACGGGATGGTCCTGCAGTCGCGTTCTGTGAGTTGGCAGTCTGTTTCACGTCCTCAATCGCTTCGAGCGTACGATAGCGCTCATTGAGGAACGTGCTCATATCCTGCCATGCGGGAATTTTCGCTTTGTCCGCCAAAGATTGCTCCCACAACGAGATTGTGAGCTTGGGGAGTTTGGACGAGCAGAGGAATACGAGGATGCAATCTGCGAACGGGCTACAGACGGAAATGTCTGAATGCTCAAGAGCGGTCAAGCAACGTTGAATCGTGCTCTGCAGCTCCTTGATAGCTGCCCCCGACTCTTGAGTAACAGTGGACAGGTTGAACAGGATTTTTAACTGGCTTGTTATTAATAAGCGCTTGTTCTCGAATCGTTCGCAGAGAGCACCCCTAGCCGACGCGAAACCATCGTTCGTCAGCGGAAATTTGGCTACGATTTCATTGGCCTCATCTGCGGTCTTTGAATTCAAATGGAAAAGCTTCTCAACCGAAGTCAACCTCGGATTGTTGACATAGATGGCCGTGAAAAGGTCACGGAAGGTCAGCCACCGCAAGTAATCCCCACGGAATACTTCGGTGTCGACTGGAGGGAGCCGACAGCCACTGGAGTACACAGGAGGAGCGGATGCTTCACTCCTGGTGGACCCGGAAACTTGGGTAATTTGCCCCTTAACATGGGCGAGACACCGCTCATACACTTCATAGCAGTGATCGTATTTCGCCTCCATGGCCTGTATGCCTTCATTGTCGCCGTCTCGATGCAGTGCATCAGCGCATGTGGAATAGGCGGCCTCGACATTGTCCCAGAGGCCTTGCAGCCGGTCACAACGGATCTCGTACGTGTGTACATTGTCATCTTCGGCTGCAGGCCCTCTGACCCGACTCTCGAATTGCACCAGTCTGTCAGAGACGGCGACGAAGTTGTTGAGAGCCAGCGTACGGGTTTTACTAAATTTAGCTTGGACGGAACGGGTAGTTGATCGACTATGTGGAGCAGTTTAGGATTTAGGCAACGACGGAGTCTTTGCAGAAGCAGACGGCGACGGACGATCGACTTTGAATCGGAGTTGAGCGGCAGGGGTGCCGGATTTGGACCCCGAAGGAGCGGGCGAAGTGGACGACAGGCGACGAGCTGTGGCCGGTGGTTTTAATGAAAGTTTCGAGTCCTTGTCACTCTTTTGACTTTTCGACATACTATGCTTCGGCAGTCACTTTAGAGTCTTTCTCTCAACAAAGACTCACGATAAAGCGGACAGCCGAAAGCAAGCACAAAATGGAGAGGAACTTCGGCTGTCACAGGATAGTGAGCAAGGCCGACACAAGAAAACAGACGAGGAAAAAAAATCGCTGTTGAAAAAAACAAAATTGTTTAAATAAAACACAAACAGCAGCGTGAATCTTTATTACTCGGTGTGATTGCTGCTGCTCATATACATATACGGAAATGCATATGACAATATATATATTGTACGTGTAATAACGGATTTGAATATATTAATCAATATATAAGGAGCATATACGGAGTGTATATGTATTGTAAACGGGAGTGTACGTGTATGTATGTGACAGTATATATATATTATATGTGTAATAATGGACTTGAATATATAGTATCAATATATAAGGAACATATACGGAGTGTATATGTGTGTAAGTGTCGTTTATGGAAGTGTACGTGTATGTATGTGTGTTGTATGTGGATGTATATATGTCGTATGTATATGTGGATCTACGCGCGTTTGTTTTTAATAAAGTGCAACTTTCTTGTTATTTAGAGTAAAATAACACGAAGAGGTTGCATACACTGGAGTGTGTCAAGAAAACAGACAAACGCGAAACGACAGAAAAGTAGCAAAGTACACACAACAGCGGCCAAATCGGAAAATATAAGCGAATTCTTTTAAACTGTATAGATACTTACACATACATATACATATAAGGATATATATATATATATACTGTGCAAAGTATACACAAAGTAGAAAAGATGGCGGAGAAAATGCCGGTAGAACGCTTATGTACTTATACATATGCTGTGTCACATATATATAAGGTACAAGGAAAAAGAATATGGCGCGAACACGACACTTGCACAAAATGTATGGATGGAAAAAAAGTGTATTACTTATCTTGAAACAAAACAACCAATGCTGATGCTGGGGTCGAGCTATCCAAAATCCGGCACTTTCACTTTTAATTGTAGAACTTGTAGTTACTTTTTTAACTTTTCAGAACTTTTTATTGAGACACTTGTAGAAATACTTGTCATGTGCTTGCGGAAATTTGAACATAAGAGGCGGAATAGCAAAAAGCACTAAAAAGGGCAGGGTGACCATCACAAGAGGAAATCTAGATCAGTGTGGCTGCGCGTATGACACGGTCACACGCACAGTATACCAGCTTTTGTCGCTATCGATAACTTGCGATCGCGACCACACAGTGCACTGTCAGCTGTCCTGAGTGGTCACACCTGCAGTCATCTGGCATCAACATCCTCCCCCCCTTGCAATGAGTTTCAAACGGTATCATTGTCCATATGGACCGGACAGAATCCAACCCAATGTGGAATTCTGGGCCATTGGCAAACCGTTGGTGCTCGACAGGAGGCCAGGTTGGATGATGTGAGAATACACATCAGTGCCGAGCACCAGGGACACCATCGATGGCTGGAACCAGCGTTCGTCGGCGAGCGTAATGTTGCGGAACTGCTCCAAGTTCGGAGGGGGGTGCGGCAGCAGAGTTGAGAATCCACCTGCAGCAGCACCTTTCGACGGAACTCGGATGTCCGCGAGCGGATGATCGCCGTGCAGACGCCTTCCGTACCAACGCGGGTGACGGATAGCCTTTAGGCCGTTGCCAATGATGCGCTGATACGGCTGGTCGCCGTGCACGGGTCGATCAGCGCTCGCATCTCAAATGTCTTACATCCGGTGTCGATTAGGATGTTGGCCGTTGGAAGGATGCTCACAGCCTTGTCCTGCAGCAAGGACGCGAACGACGTCGGAAAGGCCCCTCGGGCGTAGGTGAGGTCGGTCGATGGGGGAGACAGCGAGCGGGAACCTGACCGTGCTGGAGTTCGGGAATGTGGCCGTGCTTGGGCTCGGAACCGTGGCCGTGTTGGGGTTCGGGACCGGGTCAAGCCCGGTTGGTCGTCGCCTCGTCGCTGACGATTGGGGCGAGCGCCGCGTGCCTCCTTAAAGTGCAGCAGCGTGTGGTGGTCCCCATGACACACCCTGCAACTTCCCGCGCTGCGGCAGGATTGCCCGGAGTGTTGGTGGGCCAAACAGTTGGAGCAGTACTTGTTAATGAGTACAGCTCTCAACCGTTTCTCTGCTGCCAGCCTAAGGAATCGCTGACACTTCCGGAGTGGGTGGATCCCACGGCACACGCGACACCGGAAAGAGTTGGTGCCAGCGGGGCGGTTCTGGTGGGTGGATGTATGTGATGGCATACTACATGAAATGAAACAAAAGAAACAAATGATTATTGTAGTAGCCTCTTTGCATTGTCAATGACACATGGAACAGGACAACATAGGACAACACAGGACGACGATACGGAATACAGAACAGGAGGTTATTCGTCCTTCAGTCCTTCTGACGTGGAGGGGTTAGTCTTGCTATCTTCGGATAGTACCCCGCGCCGTGAGCACATCTACAACTCGGACCTTGGTATCGGTGCCTGGACACGTCGTCAGCACCCGTCCTAGGCGTCACTCGTTTGAGGGAAGGTTGTCTTATTTTATGACGACCATGTCACCGATCCAAGGGTTCCGTGTAGAGGATTGCCATTTCGTTCGTTTGTGCAGCTCCTTCAGGTACTCATCTTTCCAACGGAAACAAAAATGTTGGTGAAAAGGAAATGGCCAGGAGTGAGCGCTAGTAAGTTCGAAGGGTCCTCGGACATAGAGGAAATCGGCCTCGAATTCAGGCAGGCTTCGATCTTAGCGAGAAGAGTGGACAACTCTTCGAACGTATACTTCGCGGTGGAGGTCGCCTTGTAAAAGAGTGCTTTAAAAATCTTTACGCCGGCTTCCCATAATCCACCCATATGCGGGGCGCCCGGCGGGTTAAAGTGCCAGGATAGGCTCTTGTGTGCGTGTTGTGCGATGATGCACTCCGTTGTCGCTTCCAAGAAGTCGTTGGAGATCACCTTGTCAGCTCCAACGAAGGTTTTCCCGTTGTCCGAGTACATTTGGTGTAGACACCCGCGCCGTGCGATGAAACGGGAGAATGCGGCCAGGAATTTCTCCGTCGTGAGATCCGATGTTGCCTCCAGTGGATCGCCTTCGTGCTGAAGCACACGAAGACGCAGACATACCCTTTGGTGATGAGGCAGGCTCAGCCAGTGTAATTTTTTACTTCGAATGGGCCGGCGAAGTCGACTCCAGTGTTCGTGAAAGGTGTCGAGTAGGACGCCCTTTCCTTGGGCAAGTCCCCCCATCATTTGGGTCTGCAATCTCTTCTTATAGATCACGCAAACCTTGCAAGAGTTGATGGTGAATATGACGAGGATCTTCAATTTTGGAATCCAGAATCTGGAACGGATCAGCCGCATGACGACTTGCTTACCCCTATGTAAGGATATACGATGGGTGAAACGAACCAATAGTCGTGCAAAGGACGAGGAATACGAGAGTATGATTGGATGACTCTCATCATAACGCAGCGATTGGGACGCCCTCAGACGCCTACAGGCCCGGAGAATCCCCCTGCCATCGAAAAAAAGGGTTCAAGTTTCGGATTGAACTTGAAGAAGGAACCTGCTGCTTGGACTGCAGACAGTGGTATTCTTGTGAAAAAGTTTGTCGTTTAGTCATGACGATTAACCGCTCTTGGATCCGTGACAGCTCATCCGCTTGGACCACGGTAGAGCTTGGAACTGCCAATTTCCGACTTCTCTCGATGAATCTGAGAACATAGGCAGATGTGCGCAGCGCTTTTCCAAACTCGGAGAACGTACTCAGGAAATCAGGAGTAGGAGGTAACTTAGCGATGTTACACTTAATCCGCTGCTCCAGCAGAGTCTCCGGAATGGGACTTGGAGATGTTGGCCATTGATCCGACGGGAGATGAAGCCACTCTGGTCCATGCCACCACAAAGGATTACGAATCAATTCTTGTGGCAGGACACCTCGGCTTGCAAGATCTGCCGGATTGTGCTCGGATCGCACATGCGACCAGTTCTTGGCGTCGCTGGCTTGGACGATTTTGGCCACACGATTGGCCACAAAGGTTGTCCATCTGCAGGGTGACTTGTTCAACCAGGCGAGAACAATTGTTGAATCAGTCCAAAAGAAAGTCTGGAAACTTTCTGCCGGCAGATTCAGAAGGAGGGCTGCAGATAACTCAGCCAACAGGACTGCGCCACAAAGTTCCAAACGTGGCACTGAGAGAGACTTGACAGGAGCCACCTTTGTCTTCGCAGTGAGGAGAAGTGTGGAAACCTTGTTCGCCGTCTCCACACGGACATACATCGCCGCTCCATACGCCTTTTCTGAAGCATCACAGAATCCGTGGTACTGGAGCTTCACTCGTGTCTGGAATTGGACCCATCTTGGAATCCGGATCTTTCCCAAAGCAGGATAGCTCTGCAGGTACTCCTTGCATTGGAGTAAAAGATCCGCAGATAAATGTTCGTCCCATTCGAGCGTTTTCAGTCAGATCTCCTGCATGAAGATCTTGGCTCGGATAACGAAAAGGGCCAGTCACCCGGCTGGGTCGAAAAGCTTAGCAATTAGCGAAAGCACTTCCCTCTGCGATTGGGCCGCAACTGCGTGATTTAGCCCGGAAGCTTGGGCTCGTATGGACTGGAATGGCAACTTGATGCGTTGGAACAGACGCTCAGAAATGAAGGTCGCTTCGGAACCGGAATCGATTAGCGCACGTGCGGTGTATGTGGTGCCCAAGTGGCATACATTGACGACCGCCGTGCCGAGAAGGACGTTCTGAGCGGTATTGACAAAGAAATTTTGCACATTTGTTGCCGTTGGATTCGGAGTGGACTGCATATTGGAAGATGAAGAGGCACCATTGTGGGCTCTGTCGCCCCGATGAAGAAGAGTGTTGTGCCGCCCTTTGCATGTAAAGCAATTGTGCGCACTCGTACACTCTCGGAGTTGGTGACCTCTCGCGAAAGATTTTAAACAGAGACTTTTCTGTTTGATGTATGTCATTCGCTCATTGACCGACATTTGCAAAAAAACGCGGACACTCCCGGACAGGGTGATTCTCCTTTGAGCACAAGTCACACGATTTGCCTTTCGGAGTGACTCGGGCCTCAAAGGAGTTGACTCGCTTGGAATTCTGCGGACGGGATGGTCCTGCAGTCGCGTTCTGTGAGTTGGCAGTCTGTTTCACGTCCTCAATCGCTTCGAGCGTACGATAGCGCTCATTGAGGAACGTGCTCATATCCTGCCATGCGGGAATTTTCGCTTTGTCCACCAAAGATTGCTCCCACAACGAGAGTGTGAGCTTGGGGAGTTTGGACGAGCAGAGGAATACGAGGATGCAATCTGCGAACGGGCTACAGACGGAAATGTCTGAATGCTCAAGAGCGGTCAAGCAACATTGAATCGAGCTCTACAGCTCCTTGATAGCTGCCCCCGACTCTTGAGTAACCGTGGACAGGTTGAACAGGATTTTTAACTGGCTTGTTATTAATAAGCGCTTGTTCTCGAATCGTTCGCAGAGAGCACCCCAAGCCGACGCGAAACCATCGTTCGTCAGCGGAAATTTGGCTACGATTTCATTGGCCTCATCTGCGGTCTTCGAATTCAAATGGAAAAGCTTCTCAACCGGAGTCAACCTCGGATTGTTGACATAGATGGCCGTGAAAAGGTCACGGAAGGTCGGCCACCGCAAGTAATCCCCACGGAAGACTTCGGTGTCGACTGGAGGGAGCCGGCAGCCACTGGAGTACACAGGAGGAGCGGATGCTTCACTCCTGGTGGACCCGGAAACTTGGGTAATTTGCCCCTTAACATATTCGAGACACCGCTCATACACTTCATAGCAGTGAAGGGGCAGGGGTGCCGGATTTGGACCCCGAAGGAGCGGGCGAAGTGGACGACAGGCGACGAGCTGTGGCCGGTGGTTTTAATGAAAGTTTCGAGTCCTTGTCACTCTTTTGACTTTTCGACATACTATGCTTCGGCAGTCACTTTAGAGTCTTTCTCTCAACAAAGTCTCACGATAAAGCGGACAGCCGAAAGCAAGCACAAAATGGAGAGGAACTTCGACTGTCAGAGTGAATCTTTATTACTCGGTGTGATTGCTGCTGTTCATATACATATACGGAAATGCATATGACAATATATATATTGTACGTGTAATAACGGATTTGAATATATTAATCAATATATAAGGACCATATACGGAGTGTATATGTATCGTTTTTTTTTGGTATGCACCACGGTAGGAAAATCTTCTGAAAGATCCCTTCTACTCCAGTAGAAGGGTATGTGCGATTCTTACGCACTAAAAACCTCCGCCTGCTCCTCTGTCCTTTGTGTCCGCTCACCGGGACGTGTCAATAATGGTAGTACTTCGGTGAGCAGGATAAGTGCTCCTATGCACTCCTTCTATTGCAACGCTGTTTGCGGTTCCTCGGTTGTCTTAAGTCGCCTTTTACGACAAGCAGACTGGGCTGGGGTGGTATTCTTTCCCGCCGACGACCGGGCACCAGGCGCATTTTTATTGTCTGCCTTCTCGGTTTGTCATCTCGTCGGCACGGACTCGTCTCATTATCTTAATGATAATGCCATGGCCCGCCTTCCAGGAGTTTGTATCCGCCATCATAGTCTTGATCAGTTCCCTCGGTCTCATTTGGGAGCCTGTCATTCTAGTCAGTTCCTCTCGCTCGTCTGAGAATCTGTGGCACTTGCAGAGTACGTGTTCTGCAGTCTCTTCCTCGTCCTCGCAGTACACGCATTGAGGGGTATCGACGTGTTTGAACCTCGCTAGATATCCACGGAAGCAGCCGTGGTTCGTAAGAAACTGTACTAGGTGGTAGTCCAGCTCCTTATGCTTACATCTAATCCAGGCTGCGACGTCCGGGATTAGATATTGTGTCCAGCGTCCCTTTTGTGACTCATGCCATCTGGTCTGCCAGTCCACCAACAATCGTTCATTGGCGCTAGTTTTACTGACCCCTTCGCGCATTGCCGCCAGAGCCTTGATCTCCAAATCGATGGGCGGAATGCAAGGGAGTACAAGTGCCGCATCTTCGGATATGGTCCTGAACCCTCTGATGAGTCTTAGGGCCATTGTCCGGTATACTGCTCGTGCCTCTTTGAGATAGGATGTTCTCTCTGTTACGCTCTTCCAGATTGGAGCTGCGTATAGCAGTGTCGCCTTCGCTACTGATACCAGTAGTCTCCTCGCCGGCATCTTGGGACCACCCGTATTCGGCATTAGCCTAGCCAGAACCGTGGTTGCCATAGCCGCTTTCCTGCTGGCATATTTCATATGCTCGCTAAAGCTAAGCCTATGGTCGATTAGGACTCCCAGGTATTTTAATGAGTTTGCCGACTCCAAGTGGACACCGTCTACTGTTATCTGCAGCTTCTCCACCGCTTTCCTACTGCTTAGCAGTACCACCTCCGTCTTTTGTGCTGCAATTTTGAGGCCTACGCTCTTAAGCCATCCTGTAGCTGCCCTTATGGTGTCATTACAGCTTGTTTGCAATTCAGGGAGCGTTTTTGCAACTGCAGTGATTGCCACGTCGTCTGCGAAGCAATGTAGCTCTGTATCTCTTGGTTTAGTTATTTTAATTATCCCATTGTACATTATGTTCCACAGGATCGGGCCAAGGACCGACCCTTGAGGAACGCCTGCTGTAACTTCGTAGCTTTGGGCGATATCCGCCAGCAGTATTGGTCGAGGCTCCTTTCCCTTTCGGGATGAGTACCAGTCTTTGGTTCTTCCAGCGTGTAGGGAACATTCCCTCAGCAATGCATTGTTGGAATGTATTGCAAAAGATCTCGGGCTTGGCTTCAGCTATGGCTTTAATCACCCCTCCTGGTATTCCGTCCAGCCCAGGGGCCCTGGAGGGCTTGATCCTCTTAGCGGCCGAGACTACTTCCTCCGGTGTTATCCTCGGGAACTGCTCACCAGTCGTTATCTGTGCTGGTTGCCAGAGGGTGGTCTGCTTCGGGAATAGCTCCTCGACAATTCTGGCCATAATTTCTGGCTCTAATTGTCCTTTCCCTCCTGTTACTTTGATCCTTTTATAGACTATCTTGTACGCCATTCCCCATGGGTCCTCGTCTAGGCTCGTGAGTAGCTCCTTAAACGCTCCTGCCTTAGCTTTTGCTATTTCTTTTTGTAGTGCAGCTCGGACTAGTTTGTACTGTTCGATCAGCTGTGGATGGTTGTCGCGTCCTCTCGCCCGCTGCGCCCTTCTTCTCGCTGAGTGGCATTCTGCCCTCATATTCCCCAGTGTGTCACACCACCAGTATACCGGGGGCTTATTCTTGCGGCTGGTTTTTCTTCGCGGCATTGTTGCATCGCATGTTTTTTCCAGTAGCAAGTTCAGATTCGCCACCATAGTCTCCGCTTGACCTACTGGATTCTCCAGTTCGTCAATAGTGTATTTTAGCATTGCATTGTCAATTCTTTTCGTGTCCCAAGCACGACCCATTTGCCTCCTCAGCAGTCTATTCGTCCCACTCGTTAATTGTATCTTAAAGGTAATTAACGCATGGTCACTCAGCGTAACGTCGTCCAGGACCTTCCAATTGGCATTCGCTGCTATAGATCTGCTAACAAAGCTAACGTCGATATATGATGAGCCTCTGTCGTTGTCAAAAGTCGGCCTGAGTCCGTCGTTCAACAGAACCAGGTCTAGCATGTACATCGCGTCCACTAGTGCTCTACCTCTACGATTTGAAGCTCTGCTACCCCACTATATATGTATCGTGTAGGGGGAGTGTACGTGTATGTATGTGACAGTATATATATATTATATGTGTAATAATGGACTTGAATATATGGTATCAATATATAAGGAACATATACGGAGTGTATATGGGTCGTGTACGGAAGTGTACGTGTATGTATGTGATAATATATATATTTTATATGTGTAATAATGGACTAATGGACTGCTGTGTCACATATATATAAGGTACAAGGAAAAAGAATATGGCGCGAACACGACACTTGCACAAAATGTATGGATGGAAAAAAAGTGTATTACTTATCTTGAAACAAAACAACCAATGCACAGTGGTTCCGCAAGAGGCCAAAAATCAAAAAAAGTGATAACAAAGAATAGAAAAAAATTGCACGCAAATTGTCTCTAAAATGTTCAAACTTCTTGATGGCAAACTGGTTTTGTCTGGAAATCTAACGGGACTTTCTAAAAATAGAATGCAAAGCGTAATCATGTGTACATTTTTGCAGTGCAGCTGTACTAAGCAAGAATTTTTACAAAACAAAATTGCGATTCAAAGTGGTCAAACGTTTGTCATAGTGATCCGATTTTCATTATTCAAAATGCATTTTGAAGTTGAAGGTATTTACTTTAAATGTATATATTAAGAATTAAATAAATCCAACAAATTTTTTAGTGAAATTAACAAATTCGATTTAATATTTTTTGTGTATTTTGTGAACGTATTTTTTATGTTTACCTAAAGTTTTAGTTGTGTTCCCCCCCCCCGATTCCCCTATAGATATTATGTTCATTGTATTAATCAGAGTTTTTACTTAATAAAAGTGTTTAAGTCATCTGCAGAAACTTGCCGATGTGTGTGAAACAATTAACAATCTAACGCAACCTTTTATTTCTTCAAGGTCAAACCTGTCCAGCAGAGCCCCTGTGTTTGTTTTGTGTGTTTGTCTTCGTCTTTTCTTGTGGTTTACATTGTGTATAAAACTTCGTAATATTGAAAAATTTTTGTTTTTAACTTTTAATTTCATAGGCGACATAAGTCAGTGTGTGTTCGCACGCCTACATATTTTTAATATATGGTGCTCCAAAAAAGGCACACACACTGGAAAATTACGACAAGTAATTGCTGATGTCCAACAAGATTTGATAAACAACGGCTTTAGAGATGAACTGAATGCTTGTATTCAACCAATTGAGTATATTTGCAAAAAAATTGTTGATTTTTGGATGCGTTATAAACGTAAGAAATCTTCTATTTTACAATATGAGTCTGATTGGCTGACTATAAAGCAGACAATTTTATTGAAAAATACAAAAAATGTACCCCAAGAAAATGCGGAAAGTGCTCCACGCGGACGTCAAAAATTAAATTTTATGGAGTCTTCAACGAGGACTAAGCGTCGGCGTATAGCTCAGCTGGTCGAAATTGATGAGACCGCTGTCTCTGCATTACGCAACGAAAACCAAACCCAAAATGTATTGCCAGCGGATCCCACAGAAGTAATTTCTCTTTTAATGGAGACTGGAATGACCAAGCACCAATACTTGTTGATTCGGAATTTTGTAAACAGCAAAATATTATTCGATTTTTTTCCTAGCTATCAATGCATTTTAAGCTCTAAAAAGAAAAGATATCCTGACAACATATCTGTAGACGAATCCTACGCAGAAGTCGAACTTCAAAGCTTGTTAAATAACACAGCCTCGAGCATACTTGAGCTTCAATCTAATGTTATTGAAACAATTGCAGATGATTCTGTTGCTCATCTGTTATTAATTGGAAAATGGGGATTTGATGGAAGTACGGGCCATAGCGAGTACAAGCAAATGTTTTCCAATAATGATGTAGACGACAAAAGTTTATTCGTTACATCTTACGTGCCTCTTCAACTTATTTCAAAAATTGATCACAGAGAAATTTGGAAAAACCCTCGGCCTTCGTCAACTCGTTATTGCAGATCAATTCGATTCCAGTTTAAAAAGGAGACTACCGAAGTATTAAAATCAGAGGAGAAATACTTTAAGGAGAAAATAAATTTTCTAATACCTACAGAACTATGTGTCCAAAAGAGAAAAATATTCGTTGAGCATAGCTTACAATTAACTATGGTAGATGGAAAAATTTGTAACGCTTTAAGTGAATCGCATTCCACTAAATGTTATATTTGCGAAGCAAAGCCAACGGAGATGAACAATTTGAATGAATGTTTGGACAAAAAGGTATCAACAAAATATTTCGAGTTTGGATTATCTCCACTGCATGCAAAAATAAGATTCTTTGAATACTTTCTTCACCTTTCTTATAAGTTAGTCATAAAAGTGTGGCAAGCCAGAGGGCCACAACAAAAAACAAAAAGTTTTAGAAAGAAAGAGAGAAGTTCAACGGGATTTTCGAGATAAAATGGGCTTAATAGTGGACCAGCCTAGAGATGGTGGCAAAGGAACATCCAATGATGGCAATGTAGCGAGAAAATTTTTTTTCGAATCCTCGGTTGTCTGCAGAAATTACAGGCCTTAATGAAAATTTGATTCATCGTTGTTCCACCTTACTGCAAGCTTTGGCATCGGGACACAAAATCAATGTACTCAAATTTAATGAATATGCCCTCGATACTGCGAAAGGGTTAATCAAGGAGTATCCCTGGTACTATTTGCCTGCGACGGTTCACAAGGTGCTTATTCACGGATCTGCTATTATAGAGCACGCAATTGTTTCAATTGGAGAGCTCTCGGAGGAAGCTGCAGAGGCGAACAACAAAGAAATAAAGAAATGCAGACTGAATCATACCCGCAAAATGTCACGAATACTTACAAATACAGACATATTGAATTATTTGCTTTTACGGTCCGACCCATATATTACTGGGCAGAGAAATATTGAAAAAAAGGACAACTTAAAATTATTTCCCTCAGTTAATAGCTTGCTTGAGGAGACATCCTAAAATTTTTGTATAATTTTGAAGTTACAACCATTGTACATTTTGTTTAGTACTTAAATGGCTCATAAATTGTTATTGTTTAATTATTTCTTAAATTTTATTGTTTGCGGTTCATTGGTTGGCGGATTTTTTCAACTACAAACACTATTTACGAAGCTTGGTAAAACTTTCAGCCCTCTAATGCCATTAAAAGCATTTTTGGCCGCGCTTCCCTACAAGCGGAACCACTGTGCAATGCTGATGCTGGGGTCGAGCTATCCAAAATCCGGCACTTTCACTTTTAATTGTAGAACTTGTAGTTACTTTTTTAACTTTTCAGAACTTTTTATTGAGACACTTGTAGAAATACTTGTCATGTGCTTGCGAAAATTTGAACATAAGAGGCGGAATAGCAAAAAGCACTAAAAAGGGCAGGGTGACCATCACAAGAGGAAACCTAGATCAGTGTGGCTGCGCGTATGACACGGTCACACGCACAGTATACCAGCTTTTGTCGCTATCGATAACTTGCGATCGCGACCACACAGTGCACTGTCAGCTGTCCTGAGTGGTCACACCTGCAGTCATCTGGCATCAACAGGTATAATTATGTCACTGACTAGTGAAATTTCAGTGGCTCATTCTTATTCCCGTAGCTTAAGCAATTGTTTTTCAAATTTAGTGTTAGCAGATCGAAACCTATGATGGCGTCAAATGCGTCGAGGGTATCTAAAATGAAGAATATGGCATTCTATTCAAGAATTTTCATTGAACACTTCTTACTCATTTCACTGGATCCATGTATAGAATTCACAGTGAATGGGGTGCCGACTGTAGTTACGTTTTTTAACCCGCATACTGTTGCTCACTATTGGTGTTTTGTTGCATTATGTTGTCTACATGTTGACGCCTTTGACTCGACATCCGTTCTGACGAGTTGAGTCTTTTCTGCGTTGCACCAACGTTTGCAGCACTCTGGGTTTTGCCCCAGCTGGTTGGCTGCCGAAAGTGTGACACTGAGGAATCAATATCCATGGGTTGAGGCTGAGACGTTTGGCCGTCTTTGGTATTTGTGTCTTGGGCCTTATTATGGGAGTGTTTCCCTACGTAGTGGGGCTCTTTTTTTGGCCTTTGTTAAGCTTTATTTGTTGACGATTCCCCTGCCTACTGTTTTCATAGGGGTGACTCCTGTCTGTAATTGTCTTCGCATAAGGGGCAGCAAACATGATTTTTTCTATGCTATTCTCAGCTTCACGAGCCAAGGCCAATGACGATGGCAAATCTTTTGGCTGAGCCGGCAACACGAACGCTTTCAAAGATCTGTTCAGACCTGACATGAATGCGTGTAGAGCATTGCTTCTGTTGAGGATGGTGGCAGCTTACTCATCGTGTGTCATCACAATCTTGTTGGTGACCAATGTTAGCTTTCTTTAAACCTCGTCATAGTACTCCATTAAGCCTAGGTCTGACTACGCGTAGAGACGTTTTGTCTGCGTACGTACAGTCTAATCGTGCGATGCTCGCATCGATATTTAGAACTGTATTGTGGGATGTCAAAATCGAGCTGGCCGTTCCGCACACTTTGTTGCGTAGTATCGCGACGGCCTTGTAATGGGCCTCGCTACCCTTGTATCGTCTGAAAATTTCGTATGCGTCCAGGTCACATAACATATTCGTCTTCTACTCCTTCAGATTACACTATGTCAAGTCTCACATCGCACTTGACGTTTGTGTCTATTACCACTTTTTCATATGTTTCAATATTCGGTGCCACTATTTGCAGCTCAATTACTTGTGATTTTACTGCGAACAGCTCTTCAGCAAACTGCTGCCCTAAACGCAGCTCTTAATCAGCGAGCGCAGCACTAACAGTGTGATTCACTAATGCCTGTAGTTGTTCGGGATTCAATTCAGGTTCGTTGTTCACTACCGGTTGCGGACAAAAGCCTAACTCTTCACTGCCGTCACTGTCAAACTCTTCTTTAATTTCTTTATATGCCCAACTCATGGGCATACCGTCTATTAACATAAAGGAACTGGTTACACAGTTGCCAAGATCAGAAAAATGCTCACAAGCTATTTTACTTGTACGAATATCTTTTAGTTTAGACAATCAACTCGAGATAATTAATTAACCACAGTGCACATACACGATTCTTTGAGGGTCTTAAAATAAAATCCATTAGGCGCCATTTACTCAGTTTCCTGTTCCGTCTTGTTGAAGATTAGGTTGTGGAGTACTGAGTTGTTATCCTCCCAATCCTGTGATTGTTGAAGATTAGGATGAGGGGTAGACTGTACCCCTTATTGCTGGCCTCGAGCTCAGACAATGAAACAAGTTGTTTTACGGCTAAGTGACGGAGTGAATATTTATTGAAGCGGGTTATCTAAAGAGCGCTGTATTCAAAACTAAATTCTTATAAAATAAACATTTAAGCCTAAAGTTAAGAATCGACAGCGGAAAAGTACAGGCATGCAGTTCCTTCTATAAATGCGTCGTTGCACAAGCAAGAATTGTGACACATGAAACTTATACGCGCGGGTCATAAGTTGTCGAACCGCGCATGCGAGGGCATCTCGTTTGATGTTTGGAAGTGTTGCTTGTCAACTTATATGCGCATTGTGCATGCTACTGGCGGTCAGCGTGAGATCGCTGACTTAGCGTAGCTCAGTAGTGGGTGATCATATTTCACGCACTCTAGAGTTGGAATGTTTACGTAAAGCAACAAAGTGTTGCTGTTAAATTGTTTTGCAACGAAGAGTTGCTGTTTAATATTATTTATGTTTTGGTACAGTGTACCCTCGATATATACACATACTACAGAGGCGCTCTCACTTTAACAACTTGACCTTCGGGGAATTATATCGCGACGAGATGAACGGGTCCCTGCTCGGGCGCCAATTAAAAAAAATTGATTAGATTTTTGTTTTTAAAAAAAAGCCAAGTGCTTTAGGAGTTGGATGAATTAACTTAAACAATCTAAATTATAAAAAAAAAAAGGCTTCTGTTTCTGGAATGACTTCTTCTGGTTTGTCGCTGCCGCCGAAGGTAGCCGATGCCATATATCTTATATACTGTGTTCGGGAACAATTGCAAGTAACTCCCACTCGTTTGTCGCGTAGTCATCGTTATCGGACGCCCATTTTGTGATAGAACTTCCCCAATGCCATGACTTGAAGCGTCCGTTGTTAAGTCAAACGGTGCTTTGAAATCAGGGTAACGTCATGTTACTGACGTCTTCTGACGCCAAAATGTTACTTAATTTTTCGTACGAGTGTCTTTGCGCCTCATTCAGTTCAACAGGTATTTTCCTCGATCGGTGCTTGCTGACTTTTTTAAAATATCGGATAACAGCCTCGCTATCCTGTACAAAGAATCTATAATAACTGGCGAGACCCAAAAAGGACCTAACAGCGAACAAATTCTTAGGTTCCACTTATTCCTCTATAGCCTTTATTTTTTCAGGGTCAGTTTTTGCACCATTTTCTGTGACAATAAAACCAAGATACTCAAGGTTTTTTTAAAATTGAGTCTTCTCTTGGGCCACTCTCATGTTGGCATCTAACAGATTCCCTAAGACATCATCAACGTGTTTCACATGGTCATTTTCGTTCTCTGAAAAAACAATTACGTCATCGACGTAAACATAACAGCACTTGCCTATGTATTCTCTGACCGACCACTGCTTATGCAATATTCAAGGGAATGCAAACAGCGGCGGATGTAAGCCGCGTGACCGATGGTTATGCTTACGCATATTTGTGTTGTCACAAACATACAACGCGCGGGGGCCCATGGTTACTGGTTAACTGCTCCCCTCTCAGGACATTGCCGTCCTCGGCTATGGCAATGCTCGCAATTACCTGGGTTAGCTTTTGGGCATCTCTGACTCTTCTCTGCCGTTGCTTGAGGAAGGTGAGAGGGCATATGATGATGAAAGTGGTCAGCGTTCCAAAAATAACAATTATTGAATTCGAGCTAAGTTCTCAGAACTCAGTCGGTGTACATCATCTAAAAAAAGGTAGCTGCATTTTTTAATCCAAAAGGAAGTCGACAGAATTCGTACTTCCCCCCGTTTACAGAAAATTAAGTCTTCACGATCCTTTTCTGCTAAGACTATCTGGTGATAACCGGATTTTAAGTCCAAGTGTTTTGCCTTGTCGAGATTTGCTAAAATCATGGATATATCCGGCGTGGGGTATTTGTCAATAATCGTTTGTTCATTTAATTTCCTAAAGTCGACAACTAATCTTTTTATACCCGCTACCTATAGGGTAGAAGGGTATTATAACGTTGTGCCGGCAAGAAATGTATGTAACAGCTAGAAGGAGGCATCCCCGACCCTATAAAGTATATATATTCTTGATCAGCGTCAACAGCCGAGACGATATAGCCATGTCCGTCTGTCCGTATGAACACCTAGATCTCAGAGACTATAAGAGATAGAGCTATAATTTTCGACAGCATTTGTTATGCTTGCACGCAGATCAAGTTTGTTTCAAATTTTTGCCACGCCCACTTCCGCCTCCGCAAATCAAAAAAATCGAATAACAAGCATAAATTTAAAGCTAGAATTGTGAATTTTGGTATATATATATATATTATATAATAATATAATTATATTATATTTATGATTCCTGAAAATTTGGCTGCGATCAGATAAAAATTGTCGAAGTTATTAAAGAAATACTTTTGTATGGGCAAAAACGCCTACTTAGTTGCTTTGGCCGACAATCTGGTACATTGTGCCGTCTATGGTATATTTTGAATGGTGTGCTGTGTCGATATTCCAAGCATACCATTTGGTACATTTTTAGCATTTTTTTTAGTATTTTCGGTATATTTTGAAAATAATACCGCAATATTTTGCCCTTATTAAAAATGGGTAGCGGGTATCTCACAGTCGAGCACACTCGACTGTAACTTTCTTACTTGTTTTTCCCCAAATTCATCCAAGCCCTTTTTGTCTACTACCCACAGTTGGTTTGTTGTAAGGTGATCTAGATTTTTGTTGTAAGGTGATCTAGATTTTCTGACGATGCCGTCTTTGAGGAGTTGTTCCATCTCCTTGGCAACAAAGTCAGCTACACCCATGGGATATGGGTAAAGCTTGGTGTAAATAGGCGTCTCATTCGTAGTTCTAATTGTGGCAACAACGGCCGTGTTGTATGGCAGCGATCCGTTTGGATTCACAAAAACCTTGGCCTTGGCAGCTAGAACATATTCGAAACTAGCCTTGACAACGGGAGGTAATTCACTCATGTACAAGATTTGTTCTGAGCCATTTGTCAGGAACCATTTGGACTGTCGTCGCATGCAAACGTGTATTTATTGGGCTCCGGGAAAAATATTCAATAAAATCAAAAAAGTGCAGTGACTGGGTTAATAAATATACAATAACGTGAGAAGAAGCTCTTTGCGATGAAATCGCTAATATTTAAATTGATTGATTAATTAGTTAATATAAATCACAACAATTAAAACTCTAACTAAATCAATCTCGATTACAATGAGTCAAAACGACATTCGTGCACAACGTCACCGTGAGCAAGACAAGAGACGGCTCTCACAACAAAGAAACAACGCGTACTTCTCTTTTAAAGCAATTGAAAGTAAGGCTGATGTCAGAGTGCGCGCGAGAAGCGATGCGATAATATTGGGCGAGAACGAGCGATAAACCATTGCAACCTTTTTCATATGCAATCGCTCGAAAGATGTCAGAGTGAGAGCGAAGCGAGTTGCGAGTTCAAGCGAGAAAGCGAGAGCAAAGCGAGAGAGCAGTTTGCAACCTGCTTTATCGCTTCAACTCTCTCAGAGCGTACGATTGTTTTGTTGCATTCTGTGATTTAATTACCGCTTATTTTCAAAATTTGGCCAACGCTTCTCCAGCCGACTACTAATTTTATTTAATATATAGTCAAAAGTTGAAATAGACATCCTTGAATAGTTAAAAAACTTTTCTGGGTGGTTTCTCAAGTCATTATATAAATTTTTGAACTCTCCTTTTTCGTTTCTACTGCAGCTAAGCGGATGGATGCCACTTTTTTTTAAAACAAAGTTAAATGTTGCACTTCAAGCAAAAAAATCTTCGTCCAAATCCATCACCATCATATTAATAACTGAAAAATAGAACAATGTAGATCGCTCTCGCAAAGCTCTCACTCTGACATCTTCTCGCTTTGCTCATCGCTTCTCGCATCGCTTCGCTTCGCTTCTCGCGCGCACTCTGACATCAGCCTTATGCAAGCTCTGATCAAGTGCGGTCAATTACCCCCAACTTGACCGAATTCTTAGACGTAGAGAGGAATAGAGCGCGCTCTTGCTCTCCCTCGCTACCATCGATGTCTCTGCAACCTAAGAGCGCAGTAACCAGTACCGTACAGTAACTGTATCGACAGCGCGTTTAACGACATCATCAGCTAGCAGCGCAAACATTAATAAGTCTGCCGCTGCGCTGTGCAGACTGGTATGGATCGCTACATTTAAATCAAAAGGAAGACGAGCCCCCTAAATTCTAAACACAAAATAACCCGAGGCAATGCTAGCCTAGCTACAATAGAAACGGATATGAACTCAAACCGATTTAAAATCTTGGCAGACCCCAATGAGGTTGAGGCGGCCGAATCTACTGAAATCGAGAAAAGGAAGCCAAAGCCTCCGCCTATTTACATGCAAGAAAAAAGTTCCAATGGTCTTGTTAACAAAATTATTGAGCTTATTGGCAAGGATAACTTCCACATAAAGGGCTTCCACATGATGGGCAATATTCAGGAAACAAAAGTTCAAATGAAATCTGAAGATAATTACAAAGTATTATCGAAATATCTTAACGATAATAAAAAGAACTTTTACACGTATCAGCTAAAAAGCAGCAAGGGCCTGCAACTCGTACTTAAGGGCATCGAATCCGAAGTAACACCTGCAGAGATAACAAAGGCGCTACAAGAGAAGGGATTCAGCGCAAAGACAGTCTTCAACATCCTTAACAGGGATAGAAAGCCGCAGCCACTCTTTAAAGTTTAGCTCGAACCAGAAAATAAATAATAACAATCTTTAGTTCCTGCTGCATCGCCGAATTACAGTTGAGGAACCGCACAAACGCAATGGTCCGGTATAATGTGCGAATTGCCAAGAGTATGGCCATACAAGGTCATACTGTAAACTGCGCCCGGTGAGTGTAGTTTGTGGAGAGCTTCATGACTCCGCACTCTGCCCAGCGAGTAAAGATGACTGCAACTCGAAAAACTGCGGCAACTGCGGTGGCAATCACACTGCTAACTATAGAGGTTGCCCAGTTTATAAGGATCTGAAAAGCCGCATTCATCAGAGAGGAATTACTGCCCGCACCCAAAATAAAACGTTGAAAGTCTACAGATCAAACCCTGAAGTCTTCTTCCCGACTGCAGCCAGATCCTCAATAAAACCCATAAACTCTGAAAAAAAAGTGTGACATACGCAAGCGCTTTAAAATCAGGACCGGCTACCCCTGCCTCAAAAAGTTTATTTCTGCAATCAGCATACCAAGAACCGAACTCGGCTCAGCAGCATCAATCGCCGCAGCAGCCAAAAAACAACATCGAAGCTATGATATGGAGCCTACAACAAAGCCTTACGGAATTTATGTCATTTATGCGCACAATTATGCAAGATTTAATGCGAAACCAAAATCTATCGATTCAAATGCTGGTTTCACAACAATCCAAATAATGACTTCCCTACGGATATCTACGTGGAACGCTAACGATGTTTCGCAGCACAAACTTGAGTTAGCTCAATTCTTGCTCGACAACCAAATCGACCTAATGGTGCTTTCAGAAACACACCTTACAAACAAATACAATTTTCAACTACGAGGATATTCGTTCTACAGACTGGAATTCTAATCAGAAGCCGTATTAAGCACCACTATCATAACAAATTTGCTAAAAACTACCTACAGGCATCTATAAATATACAATTAAATACTGGCAACCAACTTACACTAGCCGCCGTATACTGCCCCCTCGCTTCACTATAGCTGAAGATGAGTTTATGCAGTTTTTCAACTCACTAAGAGACCACTTCATAGCAGCAGGAGACTACAAATCCAAGCACACACACTGGGGATCTCGTCTCGTGACTCCAAAAGGAAATCAGCTCTACAATGTAATTATCAACGCCAAGAACAAGCTCGACTATGTTTCTTCTGGCACACCAACATACTGACCGGCAGACCCAAAGAAACTGCCCGATTGAATAGACTTTGCGATTACCAAAAACTTTCCAAAAATCTGATATGCGCCGAATGCCTTTCGGATCTTTCATCTGGTCACTCACCTATCCTGTTTATTCTACTCCGACATCCAGTAGCATTGGAACAATCATTAAAATTGACCTCACAGAAAACCAATAGGATTAAGTACAGAAAGTATATTAGCTCACACATTGAGCTAAGTCCTCATCTCAAGAATGAAGCCGACGTAGACAGCTTTGTTAATTCACTGGAGTCTGTACTTGTCTCTGCAGCCCGAGCTTCAACACCTCAAACTATAAATCGAAAGAAGACAAATCTACAAATCGAGAAGCTCGTCCTCGAAAAGCGACGCTTACGTCGTCAGTGGCAATTCAACAGATCGCCATCTACTAAGCAAAGTTTAAGACATGCCTCACGTGAACGTACTAAAGCTCTACAGCAAGAAGAAGCATATTTCCACCGCCACTACATAGAGCAATTGTGTACTTCTAGTACAAAAATCTCACTATGGAAAGCTCACACAACTCTGAGCTCACCGAAAGAAACTGTGATGCCTATTAGAAATCCCACAGGAGGCTGGGCGCGCAGCGATGCAGACAGAGCCAGCACGTTTGCCAACCACCTTAAAAATGTATTCCAACCAAATCCTGCCACGAGTGCGTTTACTTTGCCGACTTTCCCATATGAGTCTCAGCTTCAACATGAACGAATCGAGTTTTGCCCAAATGAAATCGTTAGCATCATCAAAAATCAACTGAATCCGAAAAAATCCCCGGGCTGCGACCAATTATAATAATGATAGTAAAGCCGGGAAAAGACTACACAATCCCCATGTCATATAGACCTATAAGCCTACTTTCATGCTTATCTAAACTCTTTGAAAAATGTGTTTTGCCTCGGTTAAACACATACCTAAGGAAAAGCACGGAACATGCTTATTTGGTCCCAAGTTATGGTATTTGAGTCCCAATGTTGGTGAAAGCTTGAGTTTTCAAATAAGAATAAACCTTCTTGGTTGAATTGCCTTTTGAGAATAATTCTTTATTATACAGTCGCTTAGGTTCTAGGTTACATGGGTACATGGAATAAATGGAATCGGAATCTGCATCGTCGGCAGATTTCGAAAGGCAGCTGGCTTGATCGCTGCCGTTGGGCTATTCCGCTTAGTCGGCAAAATAGTCCAGACGTGGATCAGCATATCCAGCGGATGTCAACAATGTTGCAATAATGTTAACATACCGAGTGACCCATATGGGTCGCTCGTGGCGGTTTGTTGGGCGGAGGCGAGACAGAGGTAGGGGAAGAAGCAGTGGCGGTAACTCCTCTCCCCCCTGGAATATAGTGACGGTCAGAACGAAGGAACGGCCGGAACGAAAAAATTATGGCTCTTCTTTTTAGCAGACATATGATGATTACCAGTACGCTAGCTATTCCTAGCCATGTGTACAGAGAGATTAGATGACTTGTTGTTGCCTCCTTGACTTCTAAAATTTCTTGAGTGTTGTTCAGATTTTTCAGCTGCAAGTGACGTAGATTAAGTTTCGTTGTGTTATTCTTAACCTGTATTAGGCTTGGGTTGGGTAAGGAGATCTTCACATCCTCAAGGATATTAACTTCGGAATCGTCATAGGTGATATTATTTATCTCTATGGTGCAGTTTTTGTAGCTAATAATCGCTGTGCCGTTGATAGTCGTATAAGGACCGCACGAAGAGTTAATGTTGACGTTCATGGCGTTCATGATGATAATGTGTCCAATTTCCGGCTCGATTATATTTTCGTCGTTTCCAGATTCTTGCATGTCGCAGGTAGCAGGCCATCCCTCCAAAATTTTCCTGATGCAGTCTCCATTACTCGTCCGCCCAAACTCCGCATTATTACAAAAGTACAAATTATGAATTTTAGGACATTTAGATTCTAAGTACATAAATTTAAATTTTGGATTGAACAATAAAAACTTAGGAAGTATTACAAATTGTGTATTATTTAAGGGTAATGGGACCATGTGAGCTAGGGTATAGACTTCTTTTTCGAATATCGGTACTTTAATTTTAAAAATGATTTTATTGTTTTCATTAGTTGTTTCCAAGTTGATGAGCCTGTAAATGTGCTCCTCATTTTCTATGTTAATGTTTTGTTCCGAAAGAATGTCTTTAATTATTTGAACTTCGAATGGACTCAAAATAAATTTAGGAATGATCTGTAATTTAGCTAAGAGAAGACTTTCGACAATATTATTCAGGTGATTACTTAAAACGTCTATACTATAGCCCATGCGATTAAAATGTTGTAACATGTGCATTTCTCTGTGTTCTTGTGTTAGCTTAGTATATACGTTATCTTTAAAATTGTTTACAAAAGTGTTTTGTTCATTGTTTATATGTTCAGTAATACTCTTAAATCTATCGATTATATTGTTATTAATAATAAGTTGATTCTTAATGGTATTACTCTAATTATATTCTATTCCTCCAATTTCTTAGAATTTGTTGTTGATTTTAATTTCATCCAAGGCATCCATATTGCCCGTAATGATCTTAACCAAACTACCGAGACCATTTATGGCTCCTCGTTTCTTCCTGATATTTGGTTGAATAGAATGAATCCTATCGTATAATTGTTTAATTTTATTTGTAAAGATGCAATTAATTCTTTGGAAAAAGTCATATGCATTGTAATCTTAATATTTTCTTCAATTTTCTTAATATTTTTTATGAAATCGTTTAAATCTATTGTGTGCGCTAAAGTTCGGAAGGAACGTATTACCTTTGCCTCTGGAATTCTTGGGCCGAAAACAGGCTCATCCTGAAAAGTTAGTTTGAGGAAATGGGTGGATTAAATTAGTCACTTTTCTTCTTAGTTCTTCTCTTAATCTTGTCTTTGTGTAATTTTTGCCCTTTAGTGGTAGTAATTGTTGCCCCATTGTCTTCTGACACTTTATGTTGAGAAAACCTGGGTGTTAGTTTGTTCCTTCTGTTTTCTTTCCTAAATATTATGTCATCTTGTTCTACAGGAATAGGGTCTTCCCTGTCCAAGTTGAGTTTGTCTGTCCTAATTTTGACCCTTTCTTGGGCCTTTAGTGCTATTTCTGGGTATAGTTTGGCACTAAATTCGTTTAATTCCTTTAAAAAGTCATGTTCGTTGTTGAATTCTATTTCCCTTAGGAATGTGTGTGTTGTTCCAGTAAAGAGATCGTGAGGTGTCAGTTTCGTAGCTGAGTGTATGCTGTTGTTATAAGTTATAAAAGTTTCGTTCAAAATATCATCATGATTGATTTCTAGTTTTTCCCTTGAAGACTGTTGGAAAGAAGTAATGTGTGTATCTATGTTGTATTGAGAACAGAAGTCTTTAAAAAATCTTCCCAGAAAATTCGGCTCCTTGGTCGTGTACTATTTTTTTTGGGTATGCCGAATGTATTCAAAAAGTTGGTATGAGCCTTTACAATATTTAGACAATCCCTAGCTGGCACTGTATATCCACTAGCGAATCTAGAGAATTTGTCGATTATGGTTAAAATAGTCTTTCCGTTTATGGTATACAAGTCGATATGGAGAATGGATAATGATAGTTCCGGTGTTTCGGTCACCTGGAATTTGTTTTTCTGGGGCTGTCTGTCGTATTTTAAGGACTGGCAAATGTCACAGTCATTTATAATTTTGGCAATTTTCTGTTTCATATATGGGAAGTACGCTTGTCGTTTAAGTTGGTTGTGTTTCATCTATACCTCTGTGGTTTGTGCGAGAGTGATATTCTTTGATAAGAGTGTCTTGCTCCTCTGTCGTAGTTAAATCTTTTAGTAGTACGTTACACCTAGCTATTCTGTATAACCCTGAATTCGCAAAATATTTTGTATATGTTTGATTGAAAATGTGGAATATGTCGTTATTCGTCATGATAGCGTAGGTCTTATGCGGGGTGATTTGATCTTTGAAAATTTTGACCATAGTCTCTTCTGTAAATTCTTTTTCGGTGAAGGTTTTCCTAATTTTGTTCTTGAATATTGACTGTGTGAGTTTGTTTGGTTTGGGTCCTATTTTGAGTATAATTTGTAAATTGAATTCGTTCAGGGGGGAATTGGAGCTTTTAATGTCCTGGTTGTTTATGGGCGTCAAGTCGTGGACGTTAGTTTCGACGCGACTTAATGCGTCAGCCACTACGTTTTCAGCTCCCTTTTTGTATTCCACTTCATTGTCATATTCTAAAAGTTGGAGTTTTCAACGAACTAACTTGGAATTGGGTTCTTTAAAGTTAATTAACCATGTCAAGGGTCGGTGGTCCGTCTTGATTTTGAATTTATTGCCGAACAGGTATGGTCTGAAGTATTTTGTCGCCCAGATGATGGCTAACATTTCCTTTTTCACTGTAGAGTAATTTCTCTCTGTGTCGGACAGTGTTCTACTAGCAAATGATACGGGTCGTTCTATTCCTGTTTGGCCCTGCGATAGTACTGCCCCGATTGCCACGTTGCTGGCATCAGTTGTTAGTACAAATGGTTTTGTAAAATCAGGGTATCGTAAGATTGGGTCATTGCGAAGTAAGATTTTGCATTTTTCAAAAGCTCGGATGTATTCTTCATCTATCTTGACCATTGTCTTTCCTTTTAGTTGCTGTGTCAAAGGTTTGGTGATTGAAGCAAAGTCCCTAATGAATTTCCTATAACAACCTAAGAGGCCTAAGAATGATTTAATTTCCTTCTTGGTTTTGGGAATTGGAAACGCTTTAATCGCGTGAATTTTCTTTGGGTTAGGTTTTATCCCCTCATTCGTGACTACGTGTCCCAAATATTCGATTTCCTTACGGAAAAAATCGGATTTGTCCGGTTGAAGTTTAAGAGAGTACTTTATGTAAATCATTTATGTGTTCTTGCAATGATGATGAGAAGACAATTATATCGTCTAAATATACTAAACAGCATTTGCCCTTGAGATCGGCTAGAATATTATCCATAATTCGTTGAAAGGTAGCTGGGGCGTTAGTAAGCCCAAATGGTATTCTTATGAACTCGTAGTGACCTCCTTCTGCCGTGAATGCTGTTTTATGTGAGTCTTTTGGCTCCATTTCAATTTGGTGGTAACCACTTGCTAAATCAAGAGCCGTGAAATATTTTGCTCGACCGATTCTGTCTGTTTCGTTAATATTCGGGATTGGATATTTATCCTTTATGGTCTTCTCGTTAAGCTTTCTATAGTCTATGACCAATCTCCATTTCTTCTTTGTAAGGTCATTCGATTTTTGGGCACTACTGTATCTAAACGGTCTATTATAGATAGGAATGTCGTCTGTGGTTTTGATTTGGTGTTTAATGTGGTTTGTAAAAGAAAGTTTTTGGATTTCAGTATGGAAGAGATTAGCAAATTTTTTGCAAAGCTTCCTTAGAGCAGAGTCTTCTTCGGCATTTAAATGATCGCATTTAATGCACATTGATTCGTCTTTTACATTTTGTGGTTGGATTGTCTTTGATTTGGTTTTAGGATCAAATTCTAAAAATGATCTCTATGATATTGATCGACTTTTAAATGTGAATCTAGTACAAAGTTCTGTTTGTGGTCGGCATAGTTTACTCCATCAAGCTATTATTATCTTTGGCTTCATAAAGGCCACCGGAAATTATCAAGTTGTTATTAATTTGAAGATCCTCACAGAAGAAAGTGTCGTTAGTCAAATTTACAGGTAAAGATAACACGACCTTAGAAAATTATTATGTGAACTTTGGTAGCGGGGTTTCTTTCTTGAAAAATCTGTAATTTGCATAGTGTAGTTTGGAGACTTGATTCAGGCAGGTTGAGAACGGCGTTAATTGGTGAGAGTATGTCCATGCCTATCAAGCCATGGAAGAAATCATGGAAGTGAAATAAAATCATGGAGAAGCGTTGGTGGTGTTTGAATTCTTTGAATAGTGGAACATCGACCTTTGTGTAGTTTGTGTGTATTAATAACTGTCTTTATTATGACGGGATTGGTCAATTCTATGTTTTCTGTTATAGGGATTAAATCAGGGTTAATAAAAGAGACGGAGGATCCTGTGTCTACCAGAAAACGTAAAGGTTTGTTATTCAAATTGATAACTACGTAGGGAAGTATAGGGCCATATTTATTTTTGTTTAAGTACCCTGATTGTGGATCGAGGCCGGTCCTTGATAATTTGCTCCTTCGTTAATGTTGTGCAGCTCGTATTTTTGTTGTTCGGTAAAATGTGAGTTTACGTTTCCTGACGGTGTTGTGGGAGTAGGAGGACCTTGAATTGCCCTGGTATTAGAATGATTCTTCTGATTAAAAGGGTTGCTATTGTTGTATCCCTGTTGGCCATTTCTGTTCTGATTATTACCCTGTTGGTTATTATTATTTCCCTGTCTATTGTGTTTGTACTGATTATTTCCCTGTTGATTATATCCGTATTGATTGTTTCCCTGTTGATTGTCTTGGTTATTTCCCTGTTGATTATGTTTCCACTTTCTAATTTGGTTATTGTTTGTGTTAGTGTCTGAAGCTGGATTGGCACTATTCCAATTCCGCTTTCCAGAATTGTCTTGTCTCTGTCTAAGGTAAATATCCCTTTCCTTAATTGCCAATCTATAAGCTTCTCTGAGATTCTCATAGACCTAATCGTGCCTCCAAGCGGACCTCTAAGGCCCGTCAAAAATACGTGCAGACTTGCACTGGAAAACATTTGTTTTTTAGTCTTAACTAATAATGGTTCGGACTCTTCGTTTTCCGCTAACCTATGGAGTGCTGCATTACAGCTTGAAATCTGGTCATAAAGGTTTTGAATAGAGAGGTTCTTTTGAGCCAATCCGTGCAGTTCGCACATTAGGGTTGACTCATCTCTCTTGTCCGCACAGTGAATTAGTAATGTTTCTTTAATGTCGTCCCAGTTCAGAGTAGTTCCTACCTCCTTCAAAATGTCGTTGGCTTTCCCTTCAATCTTGTTCCTAATTGCCCTGAGGAGCATTTGTCCTTAGGGGGTCTGATCAGCCCCCCTGATGAACAGTAGAATTTCTTCTACATTAGATATGAAATCGTTAAGATCCTCGGGTTTACCGTCAAAAGCCTTCAAAAATCTAATTTGGTCCGGGACTCTCAAGGATTGGAAAATGTCGGCTGGTCGGTCAATTGTCATGTTCTGGTTAGGGGAAGGGGAACTGGAGGAAGAGTTCATATTAGAAGTGTCACTAGGTGCCCTAGGTAATAAGTCCTGATTGGAATTTGGTGCACTATTCTCAGGCAAGTTACTCGTAGCTCTGGTCCTGTTACTAGGTAACAGTTTGCCTTTTATCGTCGACATTAAATAAAAAGGGTGTCCGAGTACTGAACTTTTAATATATCTATCTATAAAAGTTTGTGAGTGTGTGTGTGTGTGTATGTGGCTTAAAAGTAGCTTAGTTTATTAACTTAATGGCTTACTCGCCGTTTTTTATTTGGACAATGAGTCGGATTCTGGAATTAAATATCAAATTAGTATAAGCCTTAAAGTTCAGTGAATATTTGTTATAATTGCGAATTGTGTTTAGTACAATTAGGTGCTGTGTGATAGACCGGTAATGTAGTGTTGTTGTGTTTTTTCATTTACTAAAAATAAAGCAATATAAATTAGTTTTATATTGATTGTTTCGTTTGGGTATAAATAAGTATGTTTATTATTCGTCATATATGTATGTATGTATACATATTCCCTTTTTATTATGATTTGGTTTCAGAAAAAATTTTTTTTTTATAGCCGCTCATCTATCGCCAACGCGTAAGTGCATATGTGTGTACATTGCTAATCAAACATGATTCACAGCATACAAACAACGCTGTCACATACCAGCGACAGACCAGCGAGCATGTTTGATTTGCCTACAGACCATCTGGCTTCAAACATGTCGAGTATCGGGTTAGAACAAATCTACATACGTGTTACACATCGATCGTGTTTTTCTATCTTTTGTGTTCCCTCATGTTCGCACTGAACATGCAACATCATACAGAATTAGCATATTCGCACTGAATAACTTTTCCGCAGTCGTTGCGTTGGAGCGGCGTAATACATGTTCGCCCTGAACCTGCAGTAGCAACTCCAACACACGACATCGAGTAGCTCAAACCATTTGCCCTAAATGGCTGTGCACTTGTTGTGATTTTGAGCCAACACCAACCTCACAACACGCTGTATCACACCAACTGTCGACACATGTTCGCCCTGAACCTGCGTCAGACCGTATCGGATCCAACAAGAAGTTTGATTCGAACATTTGCACTAAATGATCAAACCAAATTGTTGGCACACTCACAATTACACTTTACACATACATATACAACTTTGTTTCACTTATTTTTGTTTAGGGTTCACTATTTGGCATTTATTACAACTTGATATTTCCGTACTCACTGTCCAACATTTTTAATTCATTATTATGTTATGTATACATTTTTCTTTTTGCACATCGTTTCTTTTCTTTTCTTCCTTTCTTTTTTTTTTTAAACATTATGTTAACAACTATCTTACATTAGAAATAATATTGGTATCCTCATCCTCCGGGAGAAGTTCGAAATGCGGCTGCGCCAGTTATGGTATTTGGTCCCAAGTTATGGTATTTGAGTCCCAATGTTGGTGAAAGCTTGAGTTTTCAAATAAGAATAAACCTTCTTGGTTGAATTGCCTTTTGAGAATAATTCTTTATAATACAGTCGCTTAGGTTCTAGGGTACATGGATACATGGAATAAATGGAATCGGAATCTGCATCGTCGGCAGATTTCGAAAGGCAGCTGGCTTGATCGCTGCCGTTGGGCTATTCCGCTTAGTCGGCAAAATAGTCCAGACGTGGATCAGCATATCCAGCGGATGTCAACAATGTTGCAATAATGTTAACATACCGAGTGACCCATATGGGTCGCTTGTGGCGGTTTGTTGGGCGGAGGCGAGACAGAGGTAGGGGAAGAAGCAGTGGTGGTAACTCGTGCACCCAAAATAAAACGTTGAAAGTCTACAGACCTGCTGTATAACTCGGTACTTAAACCAATATGGATGTACGGCTCCCAGTAATGGGGGAATGTCAGCAATAGTAATATTGACATAATCCAGCGAGCTCAGTCGAAGATCTTGAGAACCATCACAGGGGCACTATGGTACGTTCGCAACGAAAACATACAACGACTTAAACATCCCTCCTGTCAAAGAAGTGATCGCAGAACAGAAGGAAAAGTACTTTACCAAGCTACTGTTGCATCCTAACCACCTGGCGAGAGGTCTAACAAGGTTGAGCAACCAATCACGACTTCTTCGCAATGACTTAACTACCCAGCGACCGACTTGAGGGACGCGCAACCAGAATGCAGTCTTAACACACTGTTAGCTAAATTTTAATGTTAAGATTCGTAAACTTATTGTTAGTCTCAAAATTAAGGAGAAAATTCAATAAATAAAAGCAAAGTCCTAAAAAAAAAAAAAAATACCATCACTCTCGTGATGGATGGCATCCAAGGAGCACTACCGGAAATCTATTTTAATTCTGTCTCGCTTTTGAGTACTACTGCTGTGTGGCAGGTGCGGCGCAGAATCGATCCTGTATCGATCTGGGTCACCTGTCGTCTATGGTGATAACAAACCATCAGGTCAGCACACATCCACCGCCACTCAAATGGAAACGGAACAAATAGTAAACCTAAACAACAAAGAGAAACTACATAGACAACAATGCTAACCTAATATCACAGTTTTATCACAGGATTTGTTCGTAGTTGCCAGTGGCAACTTGCCACCAGGCTACGATGGAACGTTGCAAACTCTCTACTACATAAGTAAGACTGACACACGCCCATGAACCACAACATGAACAGATTCTGTTTCAAAGAAATGACAATAAGATTTGGATCCTGTCACCAAATGGAATCCTGATCAGATCTGCGCAATTATGGGTTACTACCTCGGTCCACATAAGCCATCAGATGATCAAAATTTTACTTGACAAAAGGACATACGCCGCATCTTTGGAAATATATTTTTAATTTTTTTTCTCGAATTAAAATTTCAAAGATTGGGATTATATTGTTACGGACTGGTTATTTTCCCTGGGACCGTGGCGGCTGGCTCATCGGTACTCAGGGGGAGTTCCATCCCTGGCCCGCAGTCCGCACAATCGATAACTCCATCGATACCAAACAGCTGCATTAAAACAGAAAAACTCATCACTAACAATACAAAACAGCTGCCGCGCAATTGAAAGATGTGCTAAACAAAAGGAAATATAAAACAAACTATTGACAACGGTAAGTACAAAGAAAACGACAATAATATACAACTTACTGATCCTTCTTATGTTTGAATAGGGCCACTTTTGGACCCCGGCGTACCCACCCTGCCTGAGATGGCCACATCGGCGTCGTCCACTACTTCATTGGCTGCTCCTCATCCGGTGTAGTGCTGTGGAATTCCCTTCCCCTCCATGACGAGAAAACTCACACTTTAATTTACATTTTTTGGATTTCATTACGGCAACACGGGACAGGATTCGAAACAAAACAAAAACAAGGTGGACAAAGCAAAGAAGCAACAACGGAGTATGGGACAACTTGTATATAGTAACATATTATATGTGACAGTAGCGGAAACAAGAATATGGGTATTTATGTTTTTAATATATACAAATTAACAAAAATTGATTAGTTTTTGTTTTTAAAAAAGCCAAGTGCTATATTCAGGAGTTGGATTAGAACTAACTTAAACAATCTAAATTATTAAAAATAAAGCTCTGCTGCTGACTTCTTGTGGTTCGTCGCTGTCGCCGTCGGATGAAGCCGCTGCGGTTGTCGCGCTGGGTGTTGGGTGTCCGAGACTCGGTCCCATGGTTTGGGCGTTACGCGAGGTGCTGGGCATTGTAGATGGTTTCTGATGACGAGGCACACGTGGCTACGGTTATGTGCAGGTGCGCCGTTGGTTTGGTCGTTGCTTCCACGGTGTCTTATGCTGAATCGGAGCGTGTGTTGTTTCGGTGCATTGGAGTGCATTGGCACTGGCGGTGCATTGCTATGGGCTTTGGTAATGTGTGGCCTTTACTCCTCCCCCTTTAAACGGACGTCCTCGGCCGCCAGTTGAACTTGACTTTGATTTGTTGGTGGATGGTTTACTGGGTTGATGATTACTTTCGCTGATCTTGATTTTAGAGCTCGAATTGCCAGTATGATTATGGACATCGGCAAGAAGATGTAAATACTAATGTTGGTGATTGTATTTATCTCTTGGTCTTCCTTCATAAGCTGGATTTTTGCAGTGTTGTTGAAGTTGAGTTCCTTCACCATTTCCAGCGGTAAGACTTGTTCTATCTTGCTCTTGTTGACAACGATTTGTAGCATAGGTGGTAAGGTGTTTGTATAAGAGGTTTATTTTATTGTGATCGATGCATTTTTGGTTTGGACAAGGTTGATCGTTCCATCAAAGATGATTCCGGGTAGAATTTCTTCGTGTTCCGGGATATGTTGACTTTTTATTCGCAGACAGCTAGGTTGTTTATTTGCAGGAGTGCAGCTTCGCAGGTATTATTACTTAGGTATTTTAAATTGACTTATTGACTTATCATTAATTGTTTCGCAAATTTTTTTGATTCCAAATATTGTTTCATTACATTGAATTAATAAGCCGAACTTGATTTTATTACCTACATTTTCTTTTTTTTTATTGATTTTATTAATATTCTTTGACAAAGGTTATCTTCTATTGTGGGCAGACTGATAATATAAAGAATGTCTTTTCCATTTGAAGCTACTTTAATTTCTGTGAATTTTTCACTAACATTTCAATGAATTGAATTTTAATAGTTGGTAGTAGAATGGAATTAACTGCATAAATCATATTTCTAAGTTCTTCTTATAAATTTTCAATTTATATTTTAGAGTTTCTATTTCGATATTATTGGTTGATTGACTTTCTTTTGTTAATTTTAGTATGGCGTTTGGGTTTTCTCGGATTTCTTTAATTTTGTCGCTAAAAAGGATGTTTATTACTACTTGCTTATTATTATTTTTTAATTGTTCGTTCATTTTATTTAGAATGATCTCGTGATCTGGGCTTCCGGCTAACCATTTCCAGGCGGAGCCGAGCATATTTATTGACCTTCGTGTTCTTATGTTATTTGGTCTTAACCTATTTAAACCGTCTCTTATTTGTGTTAATTCGAGGTTAATGAATGGAGTGAGGTGATACGGAAGAGATGAGTTGATGGAGTTTTCAAGAATTTGTAATGCTTTTTCATATTTGTAAATGTTGAAAACATGTAATATTTTGAATGAACTGCTCTGAATAGCTGCGGGCCCAATTTTGATGGTTACCAGCTGTGAGTTGGTGTAGTCTAAAATGGTCGCCGCTACGAGGCATGACGGTAAAAACAACAAACTGTAAATATGAATTAATTTTTCAAATTATTTTTGTGAACTATTTTCCCTGATTTCGTTTTAATGGTAGAGTTACCATTTTCTGCAACTATTTCTTTTTTATATCTCGAGGAAATTTTGGAGTCTAATCTTTTGTTGATTTTGTCGTAAACTTCTTCTCCTATTGCATATGATTTGGGGATGTTTTTGCTAGCATTTTGGTAATTTAGATCGGATATTTGTGTACCTTTGATTTTGCTTCTAATTTCTTCCCTTTTCTTTTCTATTGATTCTGGAGTGTTGGTTATATTACTTCTAAAAAATGTTTCAATGGGTTTTTCTTTAGCTATCGAATGTATTGATTGGTTGTATTCTTGGGTTGCGTTGAACAGTAGGTCTGTGAGGGTAAGTTCGTCATGGTCTTTCTTAAGACATCTAAGAATTTCGGTTAGTATAGAATGGAATCGTTCTATTTGTCCATTACTAGTAGAAGAATACAGCGGTGTCGTGAAAATAGATATGTTTAGTTGGTTTTCCAACATTTGATGGATGCTGAATTTAAGGCTCTTTCATTGTCCATTACGACTACTTTAGGTATCCCAAACGCTATAAACATCCCTCAATGGAATCATTATGTCTTGGGAAGCTCTGGATTTCAGAACCTTCACTTGAGCATATTTGGGAAATTTGTCGATGCCTGTCAGGACATTGAGTTTTTCCGTAATGTCAATATGGATCAATTGTCCGGGGTATAGCGGAATTGTAGTGGATTGTATAGCGCCTTTCGGATGATTTCTATCATATTTCGATTCCTTACATGTTAAGCATGTCGTGGCTATTGCAATTACTTTTTTATTCATTTGGGGGAAAAATAATTTTCTGAGGATTTCTTCCTTATTTTCTTTAGCGTTGCGATGCGCTCTTTTATGTTCCTGTACTATTAAATCATTTTGCCTGCTTTCTGAATAAACGTATTCTACTATACCCCGTGCGAATCGGATTCTATAAGAAATAAAATGTAATGGATACAAATTTTGAATCTTTCCAATGATATTTTCGGAAGTGTAAATTCCATTCAGTATCTTTCTCTGTGTAAGATGGTCTTTTTACTATGTGTCTATGATAAGTCAGAAATGGGATTTCGAAATTGTATGATGGAGTATTATCAGTTAGTAAGAATAACTGGTTTTTGAAAACATTGATGGGACTTTCTACGGAATATATCAGGTTATGGGAAGAGCTATCGTCACTATGGACCGTTGCTAAGGAGGATAGACTGTTTATCTCATGTCTTACCGGTGTTGGATAGCTAAGGATAATATCTGCTGAACTAAGAGATACTTTAAGTTTGTTGAAAGCTAAAATAGCCTCTTGATTTAGCTGAATCTGAATCTTTATCGGATATTCTTGTTGAGACTCGACCGCCTATTCGTCTGAGAAGTGAGGTAAGAGGCTTTGCTAGTTTCGCATAGTCTCTTATGAAACGTCAGTAATATCCAGACAAACCTAAGAATGATCTTAATTCTTTTAGAGAATTGGGTATAGGGAACTCGGAAATAGCCTTAACCTTGTGAATCCCAAGAAATTGAATTCTTTCTTAAAAAATACGCACTTATCCATTTTGACTTTCATGTTCGCGTTTTGCAGCGTTAAAAAGACTTGTCCTAAATGGTTTGCATGTTCCTCCTCTGTTTTGTTAAAGATGATTATGTCATCTATATAAACATAACAGATCTTCCCGATATGATCTCTTGGAATGTCGTCTGGAGCTCTTTGGAAGATGGATGGTGAATTTTTAAGCCCGAAAGGAAGGCGAGTGATTTCGAACTTTCCTGCAAATGCTATCTTTTCAATGTCTTGTTCTTTTAACAGAATTTGATGAAACCCGCTCTTTAGGTCGAGCACTGTGAAGAACTTATTGCTCCCTAACTGCGCGATGATTTCTCCTATCTCAGGAATTGGGTATCGGTCAGAAAATGTTTCAGCGTTTAGCTTACGGTAATCAATTACAATTCTGTATTTTCTTTTCCCAGAAGCGTCTGCTTTCTTTGATACAACCCAAATTGGGCATTGTACAGGGATCTAGAAGGTCTGATTATACCGTCGTCTAACATCTCTTGAAGCTGCTTTTCAACTTCTTTGTTTGAGCGACATAGGGTATAGATAGTGTTTGGTGTGAATTGGCTTATCTGACGTAGTTCGAATTTCTCCGACTACTTTAGTGGAGTATGCCAATATTTCGTTTGGCTCTGCAAAAAAGCGTTCCGTAATTTGCGGCCAATTTGTTTATTATTGTCCTTTTTTTTCGGACATATGGTCAGTACGGATTTTAATGTTATTTATTGATTGAGCTGGAAGTTGCTGGATGCGAAATTGTCTGTCACCATTTACTCTAAGAATGTCGTTTCTCACATTAATAACAACGTTAAGTTGTTTCATGGTATCGTTGCCAAGCATAGCATGGAAGGTTTTTAGAGTTGGTAGTAAAAAGAATCGGATTGGAATATCGTGAAGACGAAACAGGTGGAATCTATTAACGAAGGTTGAATGTAGTTCTGATTGGAGCCGGTATCTATTACAAAATTAAGGTGCCTTCCATCCCTCGTTCTACATTGATAATATGGAAGTGAGGAACGGTTTAGACTAAAAAAATTGACATCAGACAAGTCTGTCGTTCCTATTTCGGTGTCATGACAGGTTTGTTCCATATCATCATATGAGTCTGAGAAGCCTGCTGATTCCATGCATGCGTAATATTCTTGTTCACCACTGTTGTTATCATATGCGTCTGCATTCAATTCTTATTCTGTTGGGTAGTCAATGTAATTTTGCTCTTCAGTGTACTGTTCTGTTGGGTCTCCTGTATTGATATGTCGTTGGAATTTTAGTGGTGGTCCCGAAGGTGGAGGGGGACGTTTACCAGCGGTAAAATCTTGTTGTGGGCGATTCATATATTTTACCCTTGCTGAATGGATTGAACCATCGACTTCCATTGGTATTGGTCTTGGTTCTAGTTTTGGAACTAGTGTGCGCGGAGGCACTGAGTATAGTGGTCTATACTAAAACTGCTGTTGTGATAGTTGAGAAAAGTGTCTTGCTTGTTAGTCTTGTTAGCGGGAGGCAGTGCATAACAAGGTCTTGGATCGAAATTTCGCCATTGACTCTGATTGTTGTTATGCATCGGTTTGATCGCTATATGCTTAGCACACGTTTGACTTGTAAATTGCCTAGGTGGTATAGGTGGCGATGGATGCCTACCTTTTGGCAAGAAAGCATTTCTGTGATCCTGATTGTCAAGTAGGTTATACAGATGCAATGCGTTGCTAAGGTCTCGAGGTTCCTTAACGGCGAAAGTATCAAGGGCTTTGCCTCGGTAACTATTCGTCAAAGCTCTTATGGAGTCTGCATAATCTTCTTGTACGCCAACTTGATTGAGTATCAAGGATAGTTGGTGGTACACTGATTGGTAATATTCCATAATGGACAATCTGCCTTGAGTTAACGAGAACAATTGGTATTCGAGAGTCTTTAGATCTCGCTTATCCGCGTAGTGTTCTGTTAATCATTTGGAAATGGATTTCCAATTCAAGGGGGTGTTGTATGATTCCAACACAGTTTCCGCTTCGCCTACTACATACGTACAGCTAACGTAACTAAGTATCTATGCATCAGCTCTTGTCCTGCGAACATGGCCATAATTCTGTCGACATTTTTCTTTCAAGATCCGAAAGAAGTTCTGTCTCCCGAAAATTCCTTGATTAGACGCGTTACGTCTGGTACTTTCTCTAACTCACAATTCTGTGTGGGGCTTACGTATGGTATGTCGGTTAATGGTTCCTCTGCCTCTAGTCCTAAAGCTTGTCTAATGACTTGACCTCCCTGAAGGATGTCAGTTATCAAGGTTCTTATAACATCCCTTAACTCTGGAGTGGCTATAGGTGTGCTAACCATGGTCGGAACAGCTCTCTGTCGACTAGTGCCTGCAATACCTAACCCTGCCATTGCTTCCGAAGAGGAAAAATACGCTTAGCACGATTGATGATATCGATGAAGGTGAGATGTGGCTTATGGTTAGGTTTATGTGTTTCTAATTGAGACAGTGTATAATATTTTTATTTGTATTTAAATTCAGTGGCTGGTTTGCTCCTTCTATCTTCGAGGGTCCGGTAGGAATCGCAAGATTGAAGTTTGTTATGAGGGTTATGAGGGTCGTATATTTTGTTATCGTTTTACTTTAGTTGATCTTTTGTTCTTAAAACTAGTTTAGTTTTATCGTGTGTTTAATACGTTATAGTTATATATATTGAATTTTATATATTGTGAATTTTTCGCTTGCAAATATTGCTTTTGTTTCACTTTTAATTTTATATTTTTTTTATTAAATTCAATTTTCATTTTCTTTTTTCGTTATGTTATTTACTTTGCTTGTTTTGCTTTCTTTTCACAGTTTTATTTGTATTTAATCCTTTTTATCCTGTGGCGACAGCGACTAAGGTTCCTCGGTGACACACGGTTGTTAAATAGCAACTAATTGTGGCGCTCTCACTTTAACAACTTGACCTTCGGGCAATTTTCTCGCATCGCGATGACGCCCTGATCGGGCACCAATTAACAAAAATTGATTAGATTTTTGTTTTTAAAAAAAGCCAAGTGCTTTATTCAGGAGTTGGATTAGAACTAACTTAAACATTGGAGTGCATTGGCACTGGCGATGCATGGCTATGGGTTTTGGTAATGTGTGGCCTTAACTTACACATAGTTAAGTGTATGTATATATATGTATGTAAGTCGCTTAATTGTCAACCTTAACCTACCTAAGAGCTCATGGTGAAGGGGCGATATGATGATACTACAATATACATATATCTTTATAAATAAATATACACAGCGCGCACCTGTTTAGATGCAAAATGCTGATCTGAATAATTTTTTGTTTAACCCCTACTCTGCCGTTCTACAACAAAACAGCGATTTACTTTAATTTTTTAATTAACGTTTGTATTTAGATTTTTAGGTGAGTTTTTAATTTTGTTTTCTGTTCTTTTCAAGTAGATATACCCGCTACCCATAGGGTATTATAACTTTGTGCCGGCAGGAAATGTATGTAACAGGTAGAAGGAGGCATCTCCGACCCTATAAAGTATATATATTCTTGATCAGCATCAACAGCCGAGACGATCTAGCCATGTCCGTCTGTGTGTCTGTCTGTCTGTCCGTCTGTCCGTATGAACACCTAGATCTCAGAGACTATAAGAGATAGAGCAATAATTCTCGACAGCCTTTGTTGTTTGCACACAGATCAAGTTTGTCTCAAATTTTTACCACGCCCACTTCCGCCTCCACAAATCAAAAAAATCGAATAACAAGCGTAATTTTAAAGCTAGAGTTAATTTTGGTATATACAATAATAATTGTAGTAGTTATGATTCCTGAAAATTTGGTTGCGATCAGATAAACATTATTAAAGAAATACTTTTGTATGGGCAAAAATGCCTACTTACTAGGGGTCTCAGTTGCTTTGGCTGATAATCTGGTATATTGTGCCATCTATGGTATACATATTTTGAGCGCGGTGCTATATCGATATACCATTCGGTATATTTGTAGTATTTTTGTAGTATATTTGGTATATTTAGAGAATAATACCGTAAAATATATTGCTTTTATTCAAAATGGGTAGCGGGTATCTCACAGTCGAGTACACTTGACTGTATGTTAGCTTTCTTAATCATTATCATTTTTGATGCGTTGATTCATTTTGTAATAATCGAATACTCTAGTTATAATACGAATCATAAATTAACGAGTAGTAAGTAAGCACAGCGAAACGGTCAGCAGACAAATAAAGTTCTCAAACCCCAAAATAGGCAGTCAGCGTAATGCCAAATTTGTTATTGTTTCAGTTTATGGTCAACGACAATTCGAGCTCGATCGATCAATCTGCTACCACTAATGAATGCATTGCAAGGAATATGTCGCATGAAAAGTGATCTCGGAGTGGGCCTGGTGTCGCCGCACTGACTCACCAGTCGGGCTCCTACTCCTGGCTCAGCGTTGGCTGCGTCGTCTGACGTTTGTTGGTGTTGCTCCGGCTGGTGGTGCTCCGTCCCTCGTCGCTCGTCGTTGCTACTGTCCTGTGCGTCGCCTCACTGCGACGGTTGTCTGCACTCGGGCTTCTGTCCAGCGGCGATTGTTGCCGTTGGGTGATTTTAAAAAAGAAAACGCGCGTTTCAACCAGCAAAGGAAATCGAACAGCACTATTTTTTTGAACCGTTCCAACCTCGTTGTCAAATCAACTCCGCGATCAAGAAAAATCCACATTCCAAATCTCCAGTGAAAAAAATTGACGTTCTCCTTTACTCTCATCTTTAACAGGAGGAGCAACGTAAAACTCCCTCCCTTCCCTTGAGTTACCATTCATATCACCTAATTTCGGCATGCGTTATATCGATAACCCCCCCAACACTGCTGGCACAAACGATATCTAATAGCCTATTTCCACTACACTCAGTTTTTTTTAGGTTTTTCAAAGTCCCGTTTCGGGGTTTCTATTGGCACGAACCGAAAAATATGGGCAACGGTAAATTTCTCAATATGGCCGCTCTGAAATGTCAGCTGTTCAAAGCACGAGTTGGCGAACAATTCAAAAAACAGCACGCGCATTTCTAAAATGGAAATTTTTCTTAAATTGCAAGATTTTTATGAGTATTTTGGCAAAAATTTTGGCTCATCTAAAATATAAAAAAAAAAGCAAAATAAAATTTTTACTTTTCTATTTTCATACCTTGGCGCTTTTGTTGCCTAGTCTAGTATTTAAATTTTTCATAAAATATGGTCACACATATTTTTTTTAACAAATGGTTCTGTTCCACCAGACATAAATTTTGTATCAGTTAGAAATTAAACCATGACTAGCACTGGAAAATATCGCATACAGTCGATTTGCGATGTTTCGTGTCAATTGAGAAAATATGTATGCGCCAATGTAAGGTCCATCACTACGTAAACAGTTATATATTGTGAATCTCAATTTGTGATTCAGCCAAATTTCTAAGCGAAGAAGAACTTTCCATAGTACCTCTAATAAAAACCTTTGAAAATTTATACAATGGTGATCCTGATATAATATCCCAATGGAACCAACTCTTTAAATCAGGGAAAATAAAAAGATATTCGTAAATTTTGGACAGACATTGAAAGTAAGAAAAAGGTGTTGACGAACCGCTTTTTAGGAGCTTAATAGAATTCATAAACAACTTGATGTCTGGTGCTGCAGAACGAAAGTTTTTTTAAATTTCTTATAAATTTCTAAATTGCCAAATAAATTTGAATTTAAGACACTAAATAACATAATTGTATTGCAAGGAATTGATTGATTGTAAAGACCTTCACTATGTTTGGTCTACAAAAGACTGTTCATTTTTAAAAATTAACTAAGATAGTATAAAATTTGATTCATTATTATTCGAGTGAAAGTTCTGTTTTTGATTTATTTATGTTTGAAAAGTATAATTGATTAAATAGAAGTTCTGTTTTTGTTTTCTTCTATATAGTAAATACTATACTATAATTTGAAAAAAAAAAATGAAATATGAAATAATAAAAGATAATTTAAAAAAACGTTAACAAAATATAGTATTAAAAAATACCGAAAAAAGATTGGTGGTACATTTTTGCTAAAATTGGTGAATTTTTTCAAGCTTTCCAGCTTTGCTTGGCATTCAACTTGAAATATGCCACGCCAGGAAAATGCTGCTCAAGTTGGAAGGTTGGATTGCGGCTGATGAAATAATCTTGTGTTCCAAACCGTCTTATCCAAGATAGTCGAGCACACTCGACTGTGAGATACCACCTACCCATTTTCAATAAAAGCAAAATATTGCGGTATTATTCTCAAAATATACCGAAAATACAGTAAAACGATTTCCTACAAAAATTTTGCAAAAAAGTTTTTATACCCGCTACCTATAGGGTAGAAGGTTATTATAACTTTGTGCCGGCAGGAAATGTATGTAACAGGTAGAAGGAGGCATCTCCGACCCTATAAAGTATATATATTCTTGATCAGCGTCAATAGCCGAGACGATGCCATGTCCGTCTGTGTGTCTGTCCGTCTGTGTGTCTGTCCGTATGAAACACTGGATCTCAGAGACTATAAGAGATAGAGCTATAATTTTTTTCGACAGCATTTGTTATGTTTGCACGCAGATCAAGTTTGTTTAAAATTTTTGCCACGCCCACTTCCGCCCCCGCAAATCAAAAAAATCGAATAACAAGCGTAATTTTAAAGTTAGAGTTCCGAATTTTGGTATATATATAATATATATATATATATAATAACTATATATATATATATAATAACTACTATAGTAGTTATGATTTCTAAAAATTTGGTTGCGATCAGATAAAAATTGTCGAAGTTATTAAAGAAATACTTTTGTATGGGCAAAAACGCCTACTTACTAGGGGTCTTAGTTGCTTTGACTGACAATCTGGTATATTGTGCCGTCTATGGTATATTTCGAATACAGTACTATGTCGATATACCAAATATACCATGTGGTATATTTTTAGTATTTTTGCAGTATAGTTGGTATATTTTGAGAAAATATCGCAAAATATATTTCTTTTATTCAAAATGGGTAGCGGGTATCTCACAGTCGAGTACACTCGACTGTAGCTTTCTTACTTGTTATAATTTAAATTATATTTTTTGTTTACACTTTGTACTAAGTCAAAACAAAAAATGTAGTGTATTATAACGTTCTTCAGTAATTTCAATCTTTTAAATAAAGAAATTGTTTTATTTGACTAGCTTGGCTGACAGGAGATGTTTGTAGCAGGCAGGAGCGTTCTCCGACCCTCTGCAAACAGCTGTTAACACATTCCTTTTCATCCGATGTTGATCTCTATTAGTTTTCATTCATGCTTAAAAAACTGACGATAAGTTTCACCTAAATTACGTTGGAGTTTTGTCATCTTAAGTTTAAGTTTAATTTGCGATGCAAGGCCGACTTCAAAATGCTTCAATGAATAATAATAAGAATATAAAGAAAAATGGTTATATTGCTTAGTAAATATTTCCTAATGTACAACCGACCAAAACAAAAATTGGTTAACTGATATCAGTAACAATTTTACTCATTAAAATGAATACATAAGTATGTACACATATGTATTGTTTATCTACTTCAGCTTGCTGAAAAGACTGTGCGCCACACAATGATCCAACTCGGCGACATAGTCGAAAAGTTCCTCAACACAGGTTTCTGTTGTTTTTGAGCGGCCGTTCACGCGATCATTGCATTCCTGGTATTTGTTGTACAAGGATTCAATGTGACCCTTAGTTTGGCAAGATTCCTATGCAAAAAAAAATGTGGTGAAAATTGAAAATAAAGTTAGTTCACCGTCTGCCCAAATAAGTACTTACTCTAAGCGCACTTTGCGGGTCAACTAATTCCGCTTCCTCGTCATCTGCCCTCACAACGGGAAGTCCGAAAGATTTCCAGAATGCCATTTTCTTGTCAGCTGCAAATGTAATTTATATTAACACTCTAGGCAAATTCGAATGTACTGTTTTATTATGCGTACAAATACGCATGTGTAAGTTTATAATTTTTGACATTTAAGGATAAGAAGATGAATAAAAAATGCTAATAAAAGCAATGCAAACCGTAATGACATGTTAGAAAATGCGGACTAGTAAGAAATTAAGGAGAAACAAATTAAAACCTTTAGTGAATAGTAGCTGTGATGCAACCACGACGGATCGAATACTAGTAGCGTTGCCAGACAGTAGCATTTGCAATAATAGGCACTTCTCCCAAGCCAATAATTTTAGCACGCCGTCATTAGACGATTACATACAACGATATTTACAGAAACTTAAAAATAATCTAATACAAAATAAAATGTTTACTAAACTGTGCTAAACATCTACTAAAATAAAAGGGATGCAAATTTACGATATACCGGTATACTAAAATAAATCTCATGCTGGTATTAACTTTAATTTTGTTTACATCATTTTTGTTTTACATATATTATTTTTTTTTTTTTTAATTTTGATGCATAACTTAAGTGAAGAATATACCTTTTTACCCTCAATTTTTTTTTAAATAAAACTCAATAAAATATTACTAGGTAGGCACTGTATATTAGGTAGACTTGTTTAATAAAAACAGTATATTGAAACATCTAAAGACGGTCACACTGATTAGACCTCGTTTTTTCTGTGTATTTTTTATTGGACTGACAAAGTGCTTTATATGTTGTTATAATTTGGGATTTCTTGAATCTTTTGATGGCATAATTACAATGAGCGTTGTTTAGGATTTCCAAACGATTTCCAACAATTGGAATGTCGCAATCTTTAGAAGGAAACTGAAATAACTTGATTTTATATCACCGCATGCATCTCTCTTCAATACACACATACTGTGTCCATAGTGTGTGTCGTCCGCCAACATCGTCTTCAGTCTTTAACAAAAGTAAGTGTAGAATTGTCTGGAGCGTTGATTTGATTTACTCAATTCAATTGTGCACAGTAAGCGTTCAGTTCGTTTAGGAATGCAATTACAACATTTTTTTTTCTATCTGTAGGAACACTTTCGATACATTTCGTAAACGTGGCCACAGAACAACTAAGCTATGGAATCCAGTAACAATACCTTGTATTTCACGAACGGAGAGCGAGAGCGGGAGCCTACGTCTGGTGATCAGCAGGCACAAGTTAGTATTCAAGGCTATAGGGATGCTGGCGGGACAGGATTTCAGACACGAATGCATCGCAACTTTAAACTGCTGGCGGATCCACAACTTCTAAAATGTGGCTCTAAACTATATCGCTACGATGGTATGGTTCCTGGAGATCCCACATATCCGACAATCACTCCCCGAGATCCTCGGAATCCTCTTATTCGGATTAGAGCTAAGCCCGTCGAGCCCATAATGTTGATTGTACCACGGTATTTATTAATAGTTGCAACTTTTCATTTTTTTCCGTCATCTAATTTTATATTGTTGTTCACAGCTTTGTAATAGATGCGGATTATGTTGGCCAGCCACCAGCTATTGAAGTGACGGTAATCAATCTCAACGATAATATCGATAAACAGTTTCTGTCCAGCCTTTTAGACAAATGCGGATCCACCGATGAAATCATTATATATCATCATCCGACTACAAACAAGCATTTGGGCATTGCACGAATTGTTTTTGAGAGCACTAAGGGAGCTCGACAATTTGTCGAGAAATACAATCAAAAGTCGGTGATGGGAAAAGTAAGTTTTGCAGAATTCAGTTAGGCGCATCAGTTATGAACTATCTCCGTTTCTCACCAACACACAGATATTAAATGTATTCTGCGATCCATTTGGCGCTATCTTGAAGAAATCGATTGAAAATTTAACGAATCCTCCCAACAATCAAACAAGATCTCACATTGACGCAACACAAGCTGTTTTATCATCAAAGGATCTTGAATATGTTGAAAAGAACGATGCAAATGTTATATGTGGAAGTAGCTACAATGCATTTAAAAGGAATGACGGTTTTGCAGGTGAAATCGATGGAGATCAGCGACATAGGGATCGGGAACGAGAACGATTGTTCAACGATCGCACATTACATTCCGTAGATAGAGCTTATGACCGAGAACGTGTTATACGAACTGCGAATAAATATAGCAGCAGTTCGCGTCATGGTCGACATTTCTTTGCTAGACGGTCACGTGAACGAAGTCCAGAGTCATCAAACGGCAGGGAACGATTATACAAAAGAGACAAAGAGAGAGATCGTGAACGGGAACGAGACGCAAGGACATACGATTATTCTCGATCAAAGGGACGGGATAAGTTTCGAGATCACAATAGATCGAGAGATCGGTCGAGGGATCGAATGCGGGAGAGAAGAGATCATCGCTTAAGTTCATCAAAGGAATGTGATTACCGCGAACGAGATCGTGATCGATCTTTCGCCATTGACGGCGAAAAGGATCGCAATAAACGCTACGCAAGTAGTGAATTTACAGAAGATACAAATAGCGCCTATAAGAATCAACACTATTATTCTAGCATTTCGGCATCAAATTCAATCGCGTCTGATAATTATGGATATAGTCAATATTGTTTTGCTTTACCTGACAACAATCAATCATGGACAAGCTCGATGACGATGAGAAGATGGCCCTTGGCACCCCAGCCAGATTCAAATCCTGCGCCGCCACCTCCTCCACCTCCAGAGGAAGAAGAGAATTGGGATGAACCACTGCCGCAGCCATCACAAGCGTTGTCATTCTCATTTCACACAAAGGAAAACTCATATTCATCGGAGTCGGATGTTATAAAATCTATGTCTCCAAAACGTTTAAATAACAGTGCAACAACTCACAATCAAGAGACATTAGGGGAATCCGATGTAAATACAGAAAACGTCGATTTGGACACGCGCATTGCTTTGATATTCAAAGGGAAGACCTTCGGAAATGCACCACCATTTCTTCAAATGGATAGCAGTGATTCTGAAACGGATAAAACAAAAGTTGAAGAACAAATTGAGGCTGTGGAGTCACAGCAGTGTGATTCGAATAGTTCACACACAAACACAAAAAAGATTTTTGAGAAAAATGTGATGGTTCTGCAGAATGGCGCTAGTGATATATCGAGTGACGACGATATTTTGATTAAAAAGGATATAGTAGTTGTTAAAACTCTCATACATAAATCTGAAGGGAACGTTGATAATAATGATGATAATATGTCTTTGTCTAGCTTATCGTCGCATGAGGACACTACAAAGAAGCCAACAGAAGAACCAACAAATCAGCAAAATACTAAAGTAATGCTTGCTGTTGGATACACTGAAACAAATTCAAATCAGAACAATTGTAGTTATTATCACCATTCCGCATATGGAGGATATGGACATTACCCAACTGCGTCGGGATTAACTGGCAAGTATTTCTCAAATACGGCCGCTTACATGCAATCATCATCATACCTACCTGGAGTAGTAAGTACTGCTGATGCCTTTCATTTAGATCCCTATGTGCAAACTTATGGTTATACGCATCCGGATCAAAATGATGAATTCAAACAAAATGTGAAAAAAGTCACGAATTTCATAGTAGAGGAGCTCAAGCAAATCCTAAAGAGAGATGTAAACAAGCGTATGATTGAAATGACGGCTTTTAAAAATTTCGAATCTTGGTGGGATGATAAAACGGAGAAAGCGCGTTCAAAACTCTTACCAACCACTACAGGTGCTGCTGATTCGGTTACACCTAGTATCACTAATAATCAACTTGACACGCGTGTTGCTAATGAGAAGCCGCCTAATATCAACACAATAATCAATAATACTCAACGGGAGATACAAGATTATCAATCATTTTCTAGTATTGGAATCCGTGCAGCTATGCCAAAATTGCCATCGTTTCGACGAGTTCCAAAACATCCTAGTCCTGTTCCAGATAAATTGGAAAGAGACCTTAGTGATCAAGAAGAAATGGTCCAACGATCTGATTCCGAAAAAGAAGATTCAAATATTGGCAATTCTGATGCTCAAAATATGAATTTAAAAGGGCGAACTTTGCAAAGAAATTCAAATAAATTGCGCTTGTCGCAATCCAGTATACGTTTGAAGAGAAAAGGAAGTGCCTCAAGTTTTTTTTCATCATCCACATCATCGTCATCAAATAGCGATGCTGAAAATGATGTGGACGAAATTGCTGGCGGCACTGAAATCGATAAAAGCAGCGATGATGAAAGCTTCGATGATGATTTTCCATCATTATCCCATTCAAATGAAAGGGACAAACTATCAAAAAAGCGTATCCAAAATTTAAAAAATGTTGACGGCAATTTGCAAAATGATTATTCCGACTCAGATGAAGATAATAACCAACCCAATAATCGAATTCAAACTGCAAAGCGAAGTCGAATGAAAAAAATTGATATATATTCCGACACCGATGATGATGAAAATGATCCAAATACGGAAAAACTACGATTAATTACTTCCGTATCGAATGTAATGTCAGCTATACCATCAGATCTTGAAGATATTAGCAAAGATAGTTGTTTTGGCATCGACGAAATTGCCATAGCCAGCAAGACCGATGATAAAATCGATAATGAGTTCCGTCGCTCACCTGCTCCAGTTCCACCACCCGATTACAACGAGGAAACCGTACCAAACTCAAACGCTATATCCGCACAAGCACAAAAACCTCTTTTTGAATACGATCGTATTTATAGTGACAGTGAGGAAGAACGCGAATATCAAGAGAAGAGGCGCAGAAACACAGAGTATATGGCACAAATCGAAAGAGAATTTTTAGAAGAGCAAAAGAAAAATGCTAAGGATCAAAATCCTCCCTCGTTAAGTATGGATCTAAAACTTGAGGTTGACATGAAGATGTCATCAATGGAAATGCCCCCAACACCAGATATTTCGAAACTACCTCCAACACCAGGAGCGAAATTAAAAATAGATTTGGAAGACGATGTATTGACAATCTATACAAAGAAGCTGCGAGATACTGATACTGACAAAAACTGCGATAGCTTGTGTAGACAAGACCATATAAGAAATGCTGAACTCGACGGTGAAAACGGAACTAAAGATTTAAATTCAGCTCAATCGAAAAGTTTGCAACATATAAATGGCAAACAATCACCTGCTTCTTCTTCGGACAGTGGCTCGAGTCAGGCTTCACAGGCCAGTCAAGTTGCTCTTGAGCATTGTTATTCATTACCACCTCAAGCACAAACCGACTCAGCCCGTAATGTTGAAGCCAAGATTAAAAAGGCAGAAGTTACAGCCCACATTTCGCGGCCAGGTCCAGGAAGGCCACGTAAAGACTCTGCTCGTGCTCAAAAAAAAAGAAAGGAAATTACAGGGCGACAAACGAATAAAAAGGTGGATACGGATGGCAGTATGAAAACAACACTTTCTGACTTGGCCCGTCAAACTGCCAAGTTTGTGCCATGTGAAATGTTTAAAACGCGAGATCAAAATGACGAGATGGTCATATTGTACACATTCCTCACAAAAGGCATAGATTTTGAGGATATTAAATACATAAAAATGAGTTATAGTGAGCATTTGCAAAAGGAACCATACGCGTAAGTGTTTTTTTTTTAATTGTTTTTAGCACGAATAATCAGAACTACTCATTTTCAATTTCAGTACCTTTTTAAACAATACTCATTGGGTCAATCATTGTAGTACGGACAGAGCATTCTGGCCACCTCCAAACAAGAAACGTCGGAAAGAAGACGAACTAATGCGCCACAAAACTGGATGTGCTCGTACTGAAGGCTTCTATAAGTTGGACGTACGAGAAAAAGCTAAACACAAATATCATCATACTAAGGCAAACACATATGATTCTCAAAATGATGATCGTTGCGACGAGCCAACGGCGTTAACGAATCATCACCACAACAAATTGATATCAAAAATGCAAGGAATTTCACGTGAAGCACGCTCAAATCAAAGACGTCTATTGACGGCTTTTGGATCAATGGGCGAGTCTGAGCTGTTAAAATTCAATCAACTAAAATTCCGTAAAAAACAACTTAAATTTGCCAAATCGGCTATTCATGACTGGGGATTATTTGCCATGGAACCGATAGCTGCTGATGAAATGGTCATTGAATACGTAGGACAAATGATTCGTCCAGTTGTTGCTGATCTTAGAGAGACCAAATACGAAGCGATTGGCATTGGCAGTTCATATTTATTCCGAATCGATATGGAAACTATTATCGATGCCACAAAATGCGGAAATTTAGCAAGATTTATAAATCACAGCTGCAATGTAAGTATCCGGCATACTCATCAAATCAAAAATAATCTAATTGCCAACATTTTTTTTGTTTTGGATTTCAGCCAAACTGTTACGCTAAAGTCATTACTATAGAGTCTGAAAAAAAAATAGTTATATATTCAAAGCAACCCATTGGAATCAATGAAGAAATTACGTATGACTACAAATTTCCATTGGAGGAGGAAAAAATCCCTTGTTTATGTGGTGCTCAAGGCTGTAGGGGTACACTTAACTAAGACTAATTACAGAGTGTATAAGTCATTTTGTTGGTTGCGATATTATTATTAAATATGTACCATTACATATAATACAATTTCTTTTTTTTAAAAAAGTAAATGAAAATTTGTGTATCTAATTCACTACCCCAAGAACTAAACGATTCACTTCGTCGAAATAGTGTATCACTTTTATTTGTAATGCTTCGTTCACAATATAATAATTTTTTCGGTCCTTTCCAAATATTTATTGTAATAGTATTCCTTGTGGCTTGTACATATACTAATATAGATTATTATTATATATTAAAATGTATAATTTACCATAAAATGCCCATTATCTGTATATTGTTAAGTTAAATAAAACAAATTCTGTACATTATTTCTATACAAAATCAATATTCTTATATTATTATTTTTTAACTGCAAGTTACAGAGATTCATTTACGACATTACATTTTTTATTTATTCAAAATTTGCAGCTGCACGCATGGGTACCAAACGTTAGTGTCGCATATAAGACTAGCACATTATACTATATATTGGATCGCATTCAGTCTTGATGTTGTTTTAGGGATTTTATATATTTTGAGAAAAATTACATTTGATAATGAGAATGACAACCCATTAAAGTTATATTTTGTATGTTTTGTGTTAATGTCTTACATGTTTTAAAACAATTAAGAATTTAATTAGACAATTAAAAAATATATCAAATGTTTATTGCGAACTAGGCTTCAATGTAATTTGCATATCCAATTGGGCCTGCGCAATGTCTCCCAAGGCACTCTGGATTTTTTCAAGCAAAAGTTCTCCCTTTGAAACGACATGCTCAAGTTGCTCAGCAGTTTCTTGGTTTTCAATTTCTAGCCGTTTAAGACTTGAGTTTTGCAGTTCGATTGAACTGTCTTCATTAGGTAAAGACTCAATTAGCGTATCAATGTCCTTAGCACAACGCGCAATCAGTTGAGCAAAAAGTTGCGCGTAATCCTCCTGTGGCGAGTTTTGAATTGGCGTCTGGGAGCCTGTTCTATCAAAATTTGCAAATTTGCTTGGGTACGAAGTTTGTTGAATGACACCAATAGCATTGCAAAAGTGCTCAGCTTGCTAAATTAAAAAACAGCACGTTTTACAAACACTTATTGTTTTAAATGTATTACATACTTGGTTTACAGTATCTTGCAATTGGGTTAGTCTGTCCGCCATCACTAATCACCTTACTTTGAACTACTATGAATTGTAAATAAAAGTTCTCAACTAAATACAGAGTTCGTGCTATCGAGAGTATCGATTGTTATCTATTTCAGTTAGAGTTGATGTTTTCAGACATTACCGATAGTTACTTTCTGTATATTTGTGTTTACACCTTACTTTCACCATTAACATTAAAATTAAAATAAATTGTAAGAATGAATTGTTTCACAACCGTTAATATAATAATTACAAATTTAATTATTATTCACAATTCTCATAAACTTCAGAATTGTTTAGTTCCGCAGTTCCCAGTACAAAAAAATATGTTAGACGTATCGATACTCCTATTAAATGTATATGGATATCAAATTAGCAGTTCCATAAGCGAAAAGATAAACAACCTACTATAAAAAAAAAATGTCAATAGTGTCGATAGTGCAATCGTAGCCATATATTTTTGTTTCTACCATTTCCGTGCCAACTCTATAGCTGTTTACACTGAAGTGTATCATAGAAACCGGTATTCGAGCTGCATCATTGATCATTTGGCAAAATGTAGCCGTATTTTGGCTAATATTTTGGTATATTTATCGACATAGAGCAATATCGATAGAAATCAGTTAGTATTTCATTTGCAAATTTTGGCGCCTTAAAATTATTTAAAATTGTTTGGCAATTCTTAAAAAAAAAACCAAAGTCGTAAAAATTAAAGGAAATAGACATAAGAAAATGTTTAAAGAAATTAGACAAGACAATCAAATAGGCACCTTGTTATAGAAACATGATCGTTGCAGAGCGAGTTGCTAATTATGATGTAAAACGGAAATACATATGTAAGTAGAGTCAATTGATGAATAATAAATAAAATTGATATATACTTTTAATTCGATTCATTTTGTTTCCTCCTTGTTCATAGGCTGTTTAGTAGACATATTTTAATAACGAAAAAGCTACTTTCGCTTGATATAGAAAACGATTTTACCACAATCATCACAATTATGTCGTTTAGACCACTTGAGTGCATACTGTGTACATACATATATTAAGTACATAGAAATAAGTAAGAAGACTACTTGAGGGCATAGAATGTTGATATAGCAAGATAGCTACAGCCTTCTTTGCTCGGTAGTGGAATACCCGCTTCTTAATTTTCTGCGACTGTATTCTGTTCCATTCGGTTTATTCAATTACTATGTTCTCTTCTGTTTTTATTATATGTGTTTGACTGTTACTTGGCAACTGTCTTAGCTTATTTGATCAAGGCACAATATTCCTAATAAAATAAAACTTACATTTTTAATTGCCAAATAATGTGTATGACTAAAATAGGAGATGTTATGTCGGCCATATTAAAAGTTATCTAAGCCCAGCTCTTTTGGAAGCGCAAAATAAATGATTATTTAACTTTTGGTTCCTTCCTTGGGCTTGCAACCATGACCACTCTCAATATGAAGCTCACAATCTGAGTGCATATGAAGATAGTTTCGTATGTATGTATGTATATGTTCATATGTACGTATGTACAACTTTCTAGCTCACTCATTCAGCCGAGCGTCACAATGCTCTTCAGCAGTTATAAAAATTTCTCCAAACCAGTTCAACAGCTCCAAGAGCCAAAAAATTATTTGAAACTCGTACGCTTGACTCCCGGCTTGCTTAGTATTGGTTTGTGCTTCGAGGTCTGAAGACCAAAAATGAATTTTGTGAAATGTGATAACTTCAGTTAATTAAGATCTGGGTAGTGAAAGTCAAATTTGTTGAACTGATCTACTTTGTATTAAGCGGCTGATGGTGCCTACCACACATTTTGATAGCCCAATTTATGAAATACATACTAGCTAAAGTATCTTCAAGAATTAGGAGGTTTCACAGCTCTATCGAGGTGCTTATTCCAATTGGCTGTTAAAATCGAGTGAGTATCTCTTTTAGCGTTTTTGTATGTACATATGTACATATAGATTTATGTATGTATGCATACAAATATACATAACTGCTTAATATGCTCTTTTATTTTATAAAATATATATGTACATATGTTAGGTATTTATATTCATTTATGTATTTACTTTAAAATTGGAGGATTAAATATTATTATAACATTAGTCATATGTATTTGCATAAAAAAACCTAATCGTGGTATGTAAGTACATGCAATGTATATACATACATACATATGCATAAGTAAATCTACATACATATAATAATAATAGTATAATGAATATTTGAGTATGTACTGTTAATATTATACATAGTAGCTTAGGTGAAAGTGAACAATGAAAGCAAAAGTAAATTTTAATAATTTTATATAATTATTTTCTTTTGTTTTTGTATCAGTAATACCATCTTTTAATAGGTACATACATATATATGTATGTACATATGTATATCCTCTTTCAATACCACAAAAAAAGCCTTTTTGTTTAGCAGACAGACGGGTTCTTCCATTTGCGGAAATATGTACATAATACATTTTTAATGTTTGTGTGTTGAACCAGTTTTGTTGAATTTTTGTTTTCATTTGTTCTGAAATGAGTGAATCAACTTTTAAAAATATCCACATAGTAAGATTTAATTATTTCGTAATTATACTGTATCTTTTTATTTTTTTATAGTTGGAGGGATGATCGTTCGAGTCCCTTCTCGCAGCATTGACCACATCAGGTCGAAGACACACCTATGTTTTCTCTTATTGCATATTGTTTTCTTAAGCTATAATTGTCTCGTGGATGCTCATGGAAGACTTATAGAACCTCCAAGCCGAGCGTCGGCTTGGCGGTATGGGTTTCAAACACCACCAGATTATAATGATCATGAATTATACTGCGGAGGCTTCACCCGTCAGTGGAAGCGAAATGGTGGGAAATGCGGAGAGTGTGGAGATGCATGGGACTTACCTGAGCCACGACCCCATGAAAATGGAGGTCAATGGGGGGCAGGCTGTAATTGTTCGAAGCTATTTTCCAAGCTCAGAAATAACAATTCGCGTGGAATTGACGGCTAGTCACATGGGGTAAGTAATCATAACAATATTTCAGATTCAAAAAAAAAAATTTTAATTTATGAATTATTCTTTGTAGATACTTCGAGTTTAGGTTGTGTCCAAAGCCAAGCGCTAAGCAGTCATGTCTTGATGAAAATTTGCTAGAGATAATTAGCGGCTCACCTTTAGTGCGGAGTACAACAGACTTAGATACTCGATTCTATCCTCGAAATGGCAGTCGCATTTATGAAATTAAAGCTCAATTGCCTGGTATTTTTTTTCTATTAATACTTACTATGTTCATCATTTATGCCATTTAAATGTGCAAATGTATCTTCTTCATTTCAGAAATCTTATGCAATCAATGTGTTTTGCAATGGCGTTATGTAGCCGGAAATAATTGGGGCATTTGTGACGATGGCAATGGAGCAGTTGGTTGCGGTCCCCAAGAAGAGTTTCGATCATGTTCAGATATAGCAATAACTACAGATGCACGTCTTCCAATTCGTCCTGCTCGACCCACCACTCGGATTACTACACATCATCAAAGTCCCAAGAAAGATCAAGTTGATGCTAACAATGTTAGTGTTAGCCCGGAAATCTTCATTACCTGCCTTGCACTAATATTACTTTTTATTGGCATTTTAATATGGGTTGTCTATAAAAATTATCCACATAGGGTTGCAGAATGGAAGCAATTCTTATTAAGAAAGTTATGCAAGAAAGATGAAGTTAATTCGTCTAGAGTTATTCAAAGCCCTACCAAAGCCTTTAATACTATTTTATCAATCGATGATATTGGAAAATCTAAAGATAACAGCAGGGGGGATCACTTGTCAAACTTACAAATTTCCATTACACCAATTCCACCACCTCGCACAAAACGGGTCACACGTGTTAAAGAAAACACAAACATTTAAATACTTCTTTTAGAAATGTTTACCTCTCTTACCTATTAGTATTCCTGCGCATTTTTTTATTTGTAGTTAGTAAAAAACAGTAATTATTGTATACATCGAATCGATATCTTTATTGTACATCTATGGTATGCATCTGCACTTAAGGCCGATGTCAAAGTGCGCGCGATCAGAGAAACTAGAAAATGGCAAACTGTGATCGCATCGCTTCTCACTTTGACATCTTTCGAGTGATAGCATATGAAAATATGTATGTGCATTGGTTTATCACTCGTTTTCGCCCAATATTATCGCATGGCTTCTCGCGCGCACTCCGACATAAGCTTAACTTTATTAATTAGAATTTAGTGATAAGTAAGCAAAAAGACTTTTATTTTGTAGAGTTGCTTTCATATAATTTGATTATGTGATACCAGAATATATATAAACATTGAACCAATTAGTTAATAAACGGCTAAGTTATTGACAACGATATAATAAAATGTTATTTATATTGCACTTATTTATATTGAATAGAAATCTTTACTGTATCAGTTTTTTGATTCACGCTAGAATTACAATATCTACGCAACGGTATATCAAAAGAAGTTGTTTGGCCAGATTGGACATTACATGCGGATCAATTCGTTTTCAGGAATTATTAAACATTCCAAATAAATAATTACAACATTTTGCTATTGAAATTAGGAAGGCTCAAAACTTTGTGAGCAAATGAAACAATGGCTGAAGCTGGCTGCCGTAAAGTCAAATCACAAAAGATATGACACTGATTGTCTTTGGTACCCGTCATAGGTCTAGCTATAAAGGCAAATATTGATTTATGAACCGAGCGCGGCAATCCCTCATCGAATGCAGTAACACTCCACAGATGATTATTGGGATCCATACCAAAGTATGATATGTTTCTCGCGGGATAATGTCGACGAAAAAATTCCTTGCGAGAATTATCTGTTAAGGTAATTCCCTCGGCAGATATCTTGAAATGCACTTCCAAAGGAATTGGTCGTTTTGACTCAGAAAGCATCTGAAAGACAGATTTTTTAACTGCGTCATTCCCAGTAAGCGACTCCATTTCACTCTGATACAAGTAGAGTACATTGCAAGCAGCACCTTGCGCCATAAGCTGTTTGTGCTTAAATATAATTTCTTGATTATTAGTTGGCAAAATATCCTGATCGGGGATTACAAGCGAACAAGGTAGAGACATTTGTTTAACAGAGTGTTCATACACAAAAGCGGATAGAGATGAAAATATTGGTTCAGTCCTGCACCCCATTAGATGAACTCCCCTCGTTGTTGGCTCTAATAGGAAATGTCGAACCAGTTCATCCCCATATCCAGGTCCAGTAACCACACCCGGAGGAGGCTTGGCGACACGTAGCACAAGACCAAATGCATTTGGGTATGTTGTTGAATTACGAATAAGAAATGTTCCAGGTGTCGCGTTGCGTAATAAATCCACAGCTTCTTCTCTAGAAATATTGGGTTTGTACCAAAATTCAGATGAGTCTTTGGCAAATTTCACTAAATGCGGCTCAACCTCTTTGGTATTAATGGTCTCATCAAGAATGCTCATATCTTGTAAGGGTAATGGATATGGGCTCACACAGCGTTCAAATCCGTTCGATCTCTGAGCAGTTGGTGCCTCTGAAATTTTTCTTTCAATCAATTGTAGGTTTAAATCACTACCATTGGTAGATATTTCTGCTGGATCGAATAATTGAACCTGATTTTCTTTTGGATCATTCAAAGCTTTTTCATTCACATATATCATTTTATTTAGATCTTTTTTATTCTCCACGTTTTGCATTTTTCGCTCCAGAAGCATCTCTTCGAACTCCTCTCGGGTAGGCGTCTTTCGCAGCAATGGACACGATGTAGCTATACTGGGACGTTGACGTGTTTTGGTTATCGAATGACTCCTTGGATATGCTTCTAGGATAACGTTATCTTCTACAATATCGACTACATGATTTAATTCATTGGTATCGAATCCCAAGGGAACGCTTCCATAGCTAAAAGGTAGTGCATTCTCACGTGCATGGTAGGGAATATTTTCTTGATCTGCATCCGCATGGCCATTGCCCTCAGCAGTTTCCAGCACTGCACTACCATTTAATGGAAAATGTGTATGTACTAAAGCCATTGACTCAATTTGTTTTGAAACTGACGTCTATTTTTATAATATGTTATGCATTGTACGTATAAAAATGTATATAGCGTCTCACACTAATGCATGTATATAAACATCTTTATATTTATGTATGTCTATGTATGTACATACATATACATTTAAGACGTAATCACTCGAATCTACATACATATGAATGTACGATATAAAGAAACATGCACGACTGTTTAGACCCAGCACGAATTGTTGACTAAAGTCACTTACCAAATAATACATGAGGCATTCTAAAGAAATCATATGTGAGTGCGTACTCATACATATGTATGTATATATTATTATTAATATTTATATGTATACATGGGAATTTCACTATTTCAAAGAACATAAAGTGGCTATTAGTATACATACATATGTACATATGTATATTTTATACTTTATTTGTTCATATGCATGTTTATGCAAAAAAATAATGATAAAATCGATATACATACATATGTATGTATATAGTATGTATGTATATATGTACTACATCATATGTATGTACATATGTAGATCATCTTGAGAAGCATCAACAGACGGGAAGATTTATCTTTATTTACAGATTCAGATCAATAGAGCTAGAGAATGTCCTAAACTTTTAAAAATATTGATTTTTGTCGTTTTGCCAAATGTTTTAATAAAAAGGTGAACAAATGAGGGCAGTTTTTGATCAACTATTTATCTATTATAAGGCTTAGATTATAAGTCAATTTATAACCCAGCGTAGATTTACTAGTGCTAGCTGCTTTGGCCTTTGGCTAGCAACTAAAAATATATATGTACATACGACAATCTCTACGTATCCGGGTTCTAAACATATAGTCGATATTTTAATCGAAAATGTTGAACATTTTTCGAGTTATGATGCGTGCCAATTTTAAAACCGTGTTTCGAGAAAAGAGCGTTTTAAGTTTTGATATGCCATTACATCAAATGTGATGCTCTCCTTACTAAGTTCGTAATGAGAGTATTCTAGGATAGTTTAACTTTTTTGAAGCAAATAAAAAAAAGCAATCGGTTATTCGTAGCCAACAAATATTCAATATATAAATTTGAAGTTTGAAAGAAATTATATGATGATGATGAGTTTAGGTTTTTGTTCAAAGATATCAACTATGTTATCGAATGTTTTAAAGCCAAGTAAACGAAACGTCGTTTTGTTGTCGGTATGACTATATTACTCTCCACCTATCCTGTTTAGACTAGACTGCATTATTGAAAATTTCCGTTAAATAGAACCTTCCGCCGAGTCATTCTATAAACGGTTGTGTGTAGGAGAGGGACGACTGATGGAGCTGCATATTTAATGATGCGACAATAATTTTGAAAAGGCTATCTGTTTAGTTTATCGATTAAATCAATCTGAGCACTATGTACAAGAATATGATCGTTGCAGATCGAGTATTGTAATATGATGCATAGTGTGAAGAAGTATAGTCAATTAATTAGAATAACAAACGAAATTTATTTAAACTAATATTTTTTGGATGCCCTATGGGTCGCACAATTTATTAGATTGCTCAATTTGGCTGGATTGTATTCCGTTCGATATTCTTCTTCCTGGTTGTTTTTTATGTTACTTAACCTGCTGTTTGAGTTTTGCGATTTTGGTATAAGCAGTGTTTACATAAATATGTATTTAAATAAATATTAGCGTCACTCGTCTTATGTATCTCAGTCAACGACTACTTTTTCTTTACAGATTGAAAATCCTCTCTCGTTCAGTTCAAATAAACCAAAAATCATCGATGATCTGTTCATTTGAGCTTCTTGATTATCGTTGTCTAGGGTTCTATCGATACACAGGGCTAAAGAATGACTTCGCACCTCAAATGGAAAACCACTACAACATACATAAATAATTTTACCATAATCCCAGCAAGCAATTTGAGCGTTTTCTGATAGTTTTTTATGAGCATTTTATATCATAAAGTGCCCAAAAAAAGAGTCCGGACAGAGCGTTTTTTCCCGTGAAAACGGTCATACTTTAAGAGGTCAATTTCTGAGTCTAATATGACTCTTTTTTGACACAGAAATATGTGCTAATCAAGCATTGATAACGCTCAGAAAATACTCATAAAAATTTTTAATTTTTAGGCACTTAAATCTCCACGAAAAAGGTTTATTTCAGACACTTAATTGAAACATTTTTTTGAAGTAATTTCAAATTTATTTTTCTCAAAAAGTATACGGAAAATTCCAAAAATCTTAAAAATTAATTCTTAAATTCTATGTATATATGTATCATTATATAAAAAATATGTTGATTCTTGATCGAGGTTGGAGATGGTCCACCGAGAAAAAATCACTGAATTTTGTTGCAAAAAAAATGTCGGATTTGTGGCTTTTCGGTGCCTGTAAAAGCACTATATACTAGTGTACTACTAGTGTAGTAAATGTATCGTGCAAGTTAAAAACGGTCTGCGAGAAACTGCATTTGTATACAGTGGAGCAGTTGAGTGCAGATGTTGTTGTCTCATTCAGACGTACGAGCGAAACAAGCAATTGCAACAACCACTGCAAAAACAACAACAACAACAGAAGCAGCAGCAACAACAACAACAATAACAGCACAGCCACTGCAAAAACAACAACAACACCAATAACAGCAGCAATATCAACTGTAACAAACAACTGCAACAACAACGACAGCAACAACCACTGCAACAACAGCCACGACCAGAGCATCACCGCTGGACAAGCGCGCGCAACCGTCGCCGTGAGAAGGCACACGGCGCTTTGACGGGAGCAGCATCGACGACGTGGGATAGCGAGCGAGTCGAAGCCACCAACGCTGAGGCAGGAGGAGGAGCCCGACTGGTGAGTCAGTGCCAGGCCTATCCTCGTTCCAATCGCCATTATCCGTGGTAGCGGATTGTTCGATCAACAATTCTAAACTGTACAAACGTGATCAGCAATTAATTCCTTTTTTTTCGAGATCTCTATATTTTTTTTCTTTTTGATGTGCTCATATTTATTAATCAGTAAATTATAAACTTTGTAAAGTGAATTCCAAATTAAATAAAAGTAAATTTAAATTTATTTTCTTGGAAAAATGACAGAGTAGGGACGACAAAACACATTACAACACATACATAACTAATTACAAATTATTCGCGGCGAGATATATATATATTTACTTTATGAATTTACATACATGCATTTTTCTCACCTCACCCATATCGCCCCTTAACCTATCCCAAGAGCTTTCAGACAGGTCAATATAGCTGATTAAGCGATGTAAGTAAAGGTATGCAAATGCATACAAACGTGCGTATATAAAATTATAAATAAATATATATGCCAATCTCCTGAAAGCGCGACGCATAGAAGTTGTCCTTTACGCCGTTGTGGCTATTTGTTGCTTCGCTCCGTTCCTACTTCGTTATTTGGTACTTTGTTATCTATAAATATCTGTAAATAAAAAAATAAATTTATTATATGTTAGTATTTAAGGAAAATTCTTGAAGAATATAATTGTAATACCTTGAACATGGTTGAGTGAGTTTCTCATCATGGAGGGGAGGGGAATTCCGCAGCACTACGCCGGATGAGGAGCAGCCACTGATGTGGTGGCCAACGCAAGGAAGATGACGTCGATGTGGCCATCTCAAGCAGGGTGGGTCGCCGGGGTCCAACTGGGCCCTATTCAAATATAAAATGGATCAGTGAGTGTATTTATTATTGTTTTTCTTTGTACTTACGTCGTGAATAGTTTATTTTTGCATTTCCTTTTGTTTAGCGCAATTTTCAATCGCGCTGTTTTGTTAGTGATGCGTTTCTTCTATCTTTAAGCAGCTTTTTTGTGTCGGTGGAGTTATCGATTGTGCGGACTGCAGGCCAGGGATGGAACTCCACCTGAGTACCGATGAGCCAGCCGGCGCGGCCCCAGGGAGGACAAACAGTGCGTAACAAAATTCTATGCATATGTGTATTATTATATTAAAAATATGGAAATCTTACAAATTATATCTTAAATTTTAGCCCATATATACATTTTGTCATTTAAATTTCAGTTGAAACACTTTCTTTTACTTAATTTTAAGCACTCTGTTAAACTTTTTTAAGCACGTCAGACTTACACTTCAATGTTCAAACTAACTAAAATTGTCAATTTTCGAACATTTTGCGATAAGCGATCTGCACACCGTTATTTTAAGCGGTACTTGCTTACCGCAGCTCCGAATATGCTCACACTTATGAGATCTTTTTGAGCCTATGTGTAGCAACTCCCAAATTTGCTCAGAAAATGCCTACTCAGAAAACACTCTTAAAGTCGGCTCTTTTTGGACACATAATTTAGAGCCCTCCTGACTTTGCTTGCTGCTTAAGCAGCATAGGAAGAGGGCTTAATTTCATTATGGTATATTTTAAATGTTATAATATATCGTGAGGCCAAATATACTTTTTTTTAATATATTACCGATAATTCAGACTCTATTTAGATCAAGTGTCTTTTTTTATTCAGTTTTACGATGCAAAAACAAAATTGCATTACGCGAACATCTGCTTAAGTATCAAAAAGTAAACAAACTCAGACAGTAAGAAGAAGAATAACAATAGCAATAGAAACTAATCGACTGAAAATAAAATTCAATAAATTATGCGACACGGAGGGCATTCAAAAAGTATAGGTACATATACATATGTATACATTTTATTTATTATTCATCAATTCACTCTTCCGTTTTATATTATAATAAGTAACTCGCTCTGCAACGATTATATTTCAGTACGAAGTGGTCAAATTAATCTCCTTGTCGATTTTCTTCATACTCTGTTTATTTACTTTAATTTTTTGGGCCGCATGATGAATGACGCGGCTCTATTAGCTGTCCCTCTCTTGCAAATTGCACTGGTTCTACTTAACGGAAATTTCAATGATGCAGTTCAGTCTAAACAGCGTTTAATATTCTTCAAGAAGGAGTGGAACATAGTATATTTAAGATTTGATTATTATATAACAAATTTATCTGTATAAACATATACATATATATATAAAAGATATAGATATATAATATGTATATATATGTATTAAAAACTCTAAACCGATTTATCTTAACTTAGCTTTGTAATGTTCATGGATGTCTATGGAATGCTTAAAAGGTACGAATAATTGCCGGAAGAATCCTAAAAATAGTCATATGTTTTCCCAAAGAAAAGTGTTCCAAATTAAATGTACATTAAAATGAACTTTTATTGCATTGCATTTGATGTCAGTAAGTGGTGCTAAGGAAGCGAGAAATTTCCTACCGTGTTTAATTACAATTTGCGATAGCGAGAAGGCGACCTGACTTAGGTCGTCGCGGTCGATCAAATATGTGATCGTGCTAATCGCACTTTAGTATGTAACATATGCTTAGAAAGCACCACCAGATCCCTTACCCTCTTTAGTTTATGAGATTCTGAGATTGGAAATGATTTTAGTCCGTTCTTGGCCAACATCTCTTACACTCTTTAGTTAAGAGCATTTGTCAATACACATATTTCATGCTCACTTTCACCAGATTTCTAACGAAATGCTGACAGTTTCCAAATGCTTTTTCACCATTCTCACTGCGACCGCTGCACATTGGGATGAAATGCCTTTATTTTGGTCATAACCGTAATTGTAAAGCTAGAAAGTTGAAACTTAGAGAATTTACTGCTTTTATTATTTGTGAATTTCGAATTTTTTTTATTTTATTTTTTTTTTAATTTATTTATTTTTTTTTTTGTTTTTAATCACCTTCAAATCGTTTTTCGGAATCATTTGGAATTACATCGACGCAAACCCAGTCAAAAGTAGCGCTGATATTGCGATTTTTATCCAGCCAAACTTCTAGTAAGTCACCTCGACGAATAGCAACCTTGCTTGCATCTATTGAAATATTTAACCCCCCCCCGCAAATTCCCTCAAATTATTTAAATGCTATCTGAATATTCACATAATAACTCATACTTCCACATAAGTTGTTATTTGAATCCTGTTGTATTTTGCTAGATATGCTCCACGAAACACAAATATTTTAAGGTTAGAACCAACAAAACTACTGCTTACGTATTTCATTAAAAACATGACAATATAAAAGCACATATAATTAAACACTTATACAAATATTTCCAATTTAAGGTATTTTAATTGGTCAAACTGTTTAAAAATACGAGAACGCCAAAATTAAGAAACTTGACTAGTCAGCAAGCTTGCACGCACCACGTGGCAAGAACAGCTGACTTTCAACGGCTGGTGGAAACGAGGACTGCACATTAAAATACCAATAAAATATTTTCGATGTCTATGATCTTTTCGTAGCTTGAATAGTAACATTATTAATATATTACCACGAACTTTTAGGTTTTGGCCAAAATAAAGGCATTTCATCCCAATGTGCTCTGGGCGCTGTAGTCGGATAGCATTGTTGTAGCATAAATATGCTTGGTCGGTTTGCCGACTACGTCTTATTGTTCATATAATGGCATGATCCCCAATATTGTTACTCTTCATTTAGCTTAAGCAATTTTAATTCAGTTCTGATATACTTCTCATTCATGCAACATAGGCTTTACTTCGGTCTTCTGTAGTTAATAAACCAAATCATTGTACACCAATCATTGATAATTGCATAATTTGCATAATTTAAAAATTTATTATTATATTTATTATTTAAAAATAAGGAGTCTTTAAATAAAACAAACGACATTGTTTCAATAAACTTTAAAAGTGAAGATACATTGCACTGCGAATTCTTTGTTATCTTCTTTCAATGCTAAACTTTGATGCGATAATTAATAGCCTTGGCTTCAATTACAATGACAAACGGCCAATCCATCTTATTGAGCAAGAGTTAAGTGAGAAGGGGGCTGCTTCTGCTTCAGTATTATAACGAAGTATAGCAAAAACTTACACTTTTGACCAATAAAGCTAATATGTCAAATCAACCCGCCCGAGCAAAGATCCTCTGTGAAAAATTAGGTAATGATGTATTGCGTGTTTTTCCGAAGACTTGCTTTTGGCGCCTACTCTTGCTCAAGATATATTTTGTAAAGCTCATGGTCGATAGCAGGAGAAACAGTCTTAACAAACTGAAATATAAAATCCGCTCTATAGTAGACACACTAAAACCAGCAAATATACAGACCAGTAAAGTGGTAAACAACAGAATAATAGGTTGGAGTTTGACCCTTCTGTCGCTAAGGTCCTACAGACCACCCAGGCTCCCGCTTAAGAATAAGGCATATGCCAATGCTGCCTCCAGTGCAGAGGCGCAGGTCTATGACGATGCGAACAGCAGCTATGTCTCTGATACCTGTCATCAGACGAAGAGTAGCAGGGAAGGGAAGCATCCCTTCACAATTCACTCAATCTTTGGCACAAACAGAAATAATAGGCCTTGACTTGTTAACAAAGGCAGGGGCAGCATTTTGCTTAGTCTCAGGGCAGCTCAAATGGGTTACAGAAGTTGAGCAAATTCTTTTCCACTTGGGGAACTTGGGCACAGTCCGATTTTTCTCGACGCTAGAAAAGCCTAATAGAGGAAAATATGAGGGTGTCAGTAGAAAAATCACTTTTTTTTAAGAAGAGCGTGACCTTTCTTGGGTTGGTTTCCGGAGCCGAATACAGTATTCTAGATCATTCCATTCTTGGGTCATGCAAGCTATTACAGATGTTTTATCAAAGACTTCGCGGCAATAGCAAGACCTATCTCGGACATTTTCAATGTCAGTAAGTATAGGTCACGGAATATAGTAGTACAGTTTAGCTACACGCAACAAAGAGCGAATTACATCCTGACTACAAGAAGCCATTCGATCTAACGACCAGTGCTGCCAACTTTTGACCAGCAAAAAAAGCTGTTTTTGACGGAAGGAATGGAGAGAAAAGCTTAAAAAAATTATTAAAAAAAATAAAAAAAAAAGCTAAAAACAAATGTATCAAAAAAGAGAAAAAATGTCTACAAAAATAACAATTTACTAAGTTCATTTTTGTTTAAAAGATAAAGATTTCCATTATTTTATCGTTATCTTCTTAGTCTGTCTCATTTGCGTATGACATATTAATTTAATTTAATTCAACCATTATAAAATAAACACGGTAAATGCTGATGAATACAAATACATCGTAAATTTAAGAGTGCTATTCAAATATAACTTCGATGCAAATTAAGTGTTGCGAACACAGACTCATTTCAGATACCGCTTGCTGTTGCAAGCACTTCGAAGTCAAATAATGGTCAAGTAGAATTTTCCATTAAAAGGTTGCAAAAAATAATTTAATATCTTCTGCAGATATTTTACAGGCACTTCAAAGTCGACGCAGCATTTTCCCAACCTTCGCAATCCGTTTCTCTATATTAAAATAAATATTAATAGAGTATATCTTTTGCTTGAAATTAACACTTCACCTTATGCTTAGAATGCATTCCTTAATTTGGATTTAATTAGGTTAACCTGGCTATTTCCGCGTATGACCAAGGCAAACACAATATTTGGATGGCCACAACTGCCAACTCAAAAAATCTGCAGTTTTCACCAGAATCTTTAAAGTGTAGCACCTCAAACCAAAATTTGTTTGTGTTGCTAATGTTGGCCCACTTGATCGAATTGAAATGGAAACATTAAGCGAGTGATAACATTAGCGTATTTCCATATTTTGTACTTTTTGTACTTTTGGTTGGGAAAAAGCCAACTGAATCTCTAAAAAAGTCAGAATTCCCGTTTTTCACATTTCCCGCAATTCACAAAATTTTCCCGCAGTTAGCCTTCAAAAAATGCCAGTTTTGACGGGAAAAATCCAAATTGGCAGCTCTGCTAACGACCGATGCTTCAGCGTACGGTATTGGCGCTGTGCTGTCTCAAGAGGGGCGTCCAATTACAATAATTTCAAGAACATTGATGGACAGAAAAGTCAATAATGCTACGAACGAAAGAGAGCTTTTTGTTATTATTTGGACATTTTCCTAATTTCGGCAATCAAGACAGGACAAGACATCTTTACCAACCATCAACCTCTAGAATTTGCGGTATCGATATCAAATCCGAATGCAATTTTTTTTAGAAGTTTGGCAAAGAGAACCTTGTTGCGGACGCCCTGTCCAGGCAACAGCTTAACGCTGTAGAACAACAGGAGATCGACTCTTGTCGTGCAAAAATCCACAGTAAGATGTCCCTTACTCACACTATCAAAACAACAGACAAGCCGCTAAATTTTTTTCAATGTCATATAGTGCTGAAGGAGGCCCATTTCCATTAAAACGCACTTTTGTTTTATATCATTGTGCCATACTCGAAAATATTGTCCAAAGCTTTTGAGACTCTCGTCAACGTGGAATATAGTAACTCTGTGAAATCGATAAAGTACATATATATGTAAGTATGTTAACAAAGGTAGCGATATGGATGTCTTCGGTGTAACCAATGCAAATGTTGAAATATCACGGTACCAGATGGGTCGCTGTTAATAATAACGATGCAACTTGGATATCAGTAATCGTCAACGTGTTGTACGATGAATTGCACGCGGCAGACAGAGCAGCACGACCAGTAACATTATCAAATTCCATCTCAATCGCATTTTGATGTGTGGTGACATGCCACGCTATTACACAAGTAATGTCTCTTCGAAATCGTTTCAGCTTCGTAAATAAGAAACCCCAATTTGCTTCAGAAGCCAAAGTAACGATGAAAGCTATTACTTGCGGTTTTTGTTGGTGAATGCTCGAGGTCCAACATCGTTTGATGTGTGCGACTTAACTTGAGGCATGTCAATTATTACATTAACTTGAGAACATTTTGCTCTGGGATGATACGCTTAAGTATTCTGCATTAAATTTGTACATTGTTTGCGATTATAGTATAGACATTTTTCCCTCGAATGCAACAAATTTGTGGGCTAAGTATAGAGATGACATGTCTTATGTTTGTCAAGGCCATTACAAATGGCGGCACAATTAAATCAGCAATTGTGAACAGTGGATATGATGGAATTTATTTGATGAATTAAATTTGCATTTATTAAATACTTTCGGAAGAACCGCAAAAAATGATGTTAATACCATTGATTTTGGCGGGGTTAAAATCGTGAAATATTGCTGCGTTGAAATCGTCTGAAATAGCTGCGACTCTGCTACGGGCGAACAGTAGTGCTGCAAAAACATCGGCACACTATCGATACTATCGATGTTTTTATTTTTTAAAGAAAACATCGATGTTTTTTTGCGCTATCGATGTTTTGTTTGAATGGATTACCATCACAAAATTTACTAAAAGCGCGCGAAGCAGGTTTGGGATTTTCAGCAAAGCTGGAATTATAATTTCAAATAAAAAGGGCATCCCTTAAGCCCTCAAATGTGGATAAAATAGTGTTTCTTAGCAAAAATCAATGGATAATCGAATAATTATTATAACTATTAACATTTATTATAAGTCCAACGATCTCAACAGATCTCAAAGCAGAGCTTTTGGCCTTGAAGGCTGTTATTATTATTTTGTTTATTTGTTATTTTTGATTTGCTTACTATTCGTTGAATTAAATTTATTATTTGTTTTGGTTTAGAAAAAAAACTCGCTTTTATTTAAGATTTTAAACTTGTATATCAAATAATTACAAAAAAATTGTTCTAAACATCGATACTATCGATGTTTTTTTTTTAAAACATCGGAAACCTCGATGGTGCCAAACCTCGATGTTTTTGCAGCACTAGCGAACAGCACATTCTGCATTGAAATTAAGATAAAGCATACACATCATCAAAACCACAAAAAACACAATGGCTAAGATTATTATTTGAGATGAAAGTACAATTGCCATAAGACCAAAATATGTATGTTATCGAGGGATTTTTTTTCTTTTCCAGTATTCCTCGACCAACTGTTGTTGAAAAAGATCTTCGTATTTTAAGCAAAACGTAAAACTAAACAGAACGTGCTGCGAAAAATCTTTTAACACAAGTCATTGAGGCAACAATAGAATACCAATATTCCCAAGATTACCATTAATTTGCAATGACCCTAATTAAATCGTTTGGATTGTTTGAAGTTGACGGAATACATTTGGAGTTTGCCTGTTTCGCACATTAACAATTATACGGGCTATGTTCCCATGTTTATATCAGAACCATAGAGTATTCGATAGATTCAGGAAAATTCTGGAAAAACTTTATTATCAAGCTGGATCGATTGCTACTCCCCTACGATGACCGATGCAAAATTAATTGTATGATGATTATGATTTATGATGATAAACTAGATTCTATAGGTAACAGCTAGTATATTAATGATTTTAAAAAAATGAAGACGAATGTAGTAAATTGTTTAAAGTAAATTATTTTATTACTATTATTATCCACTTTTTACGGAATCGCCTGCAATACCAGACAATAATTTTTTAGTAAATTTTCTTAGTTCCAAAGGATCTTCGTTATTAAAATCATCCATGACTGCCTGCATTTGTTCCTTCAGGCCATCAGCAATCGATGTTGTAATTCGATTTTTGAAAAGATTTGTAATGGGGCTCAAAATCAGTCCAGTTAAGTCTCGTATCAATCTAGCTTGATTCAATTGAACATGTATATTACTGTCGTTGAGAAAAATTACATATATGTATATAACATTTTTTTCTATTGAAATTTTTAATATACACAACCTGAATTCAATTATTCGAAAATCATAAAGATGAAGCTTCGAATTGATAACATTAACAGCCAACTCAGCATAAATGATTGTGTCGTCTAATGAGCCTATCACTTTTCCGTACCCTTCAATGGCCATAACCTTTAGTTGTAAATTGTACTCAAACTGCAAAGAAAAATTTATTAATAACATTCCAGTAATAAGGTAAAGTCAAGTGTACTCGGTAATATAAACACCAAGGCTGTGTAGGAATCAATTATACGGAGCTGTAAAGTTTATCAAATTGAGCCATGTGCGACAGTCTGTCTGATCGTGGAAACACATTTAAATATTTAAACTAACATTTTTGCTGTTCATGTAGGTGTATATTCAGTGAAACGTAAAGGGTCTTTGAAAATTGGATTGTGACTTTCTTGCTTATTTTATATTCATGCGTCACTGCAGCTACTATATTATTGTCACTTTATCTGCAACTCAACGCAATACCCAACTCGCTACTTGAATAGGACAAGCTTATGCCCTTTTTACATCTGCTGTTAACACGAAAACGGAATGATAAAATTACGGTCGCACTAAGTGATCCTAAGATGTGTCGTTTTCAAGCTGTGTACTGAGAGCTCAAATCGCAACTGACTGAAGTTACTTTTTAAATAATGCAATAAAAATTGTAATAACTTACCTGAAGTTTATCAATTTTTAAATAAAATCGAGTTAAAAACGACTTGCCCTCATATGTCATAAACGCATTGTTATACCTTTGTATGCCTGCTAGATTATAGACAATTCCATTACTTAAATGCAGGCCAGCCTCATACTTTATGAAAAAAGGCATCTTAAAAACAATGATCAGTGTATGGACTATAAATTATATAAATTAACTTACAATGGAAATGCTTTCCCTCATGTCTGGGAGCTCTAAATGCTCTATACCCAGTTTCTGAAGATGTAATAAAACCATTGGTGTAACCACATCGACTTCGGCATTGATATTCGTCCACCCAATGTCATCCTCCAAAAATTTGCTAATGCTTGAAGTAATATTTTGATCGTCACGCCGTATTCTAAAAGATAAATAGCAATACAATTAGTTAAATATATATATAATAGAATATATGTAAGTACTACTTTTCCTGACTGAGTAAGAGTTCTTCTGCAACATTTCAACATTCGAATTTGCTCCGCCAATTAATTCACCTTAGTGTGAAAATCTTTTATTTTGACAACCTGTAGGCTCATTATAATAATTCAATTGAAGTACGGGAACGTATGTATGTAAAAAGTATTAAAATTAACCCAAGGCTAAATCGTCTTGGCTGTTGTCGCTCAAATAACATGTATGTATACTTTATGGGATCAGGGATGCCTCCTTCTGTCTGATAGATAAAGTTGCTTGAGACACATAGTTATAAATCCCTTCTAGCGGGTATAAAAAAAACGCTCGAACGATGTAAAAATTCGATTCCTATATTGCGTAAAAAACCGAAAAATAATTATCACCACGAAAGACGAGCAACGGAGTAGCGCATATTTCTCAATTGTCTCGACACAAGATATCCAGTTTGAATCCGCAAAAGCATCTGTTAATTTGGTATATATGGAACCGTGCTGTTGGCTCTTTATTCCAAAAGCTCTCAACATTTTCACTGATGGTTCGAGGATGGCTAAATGAGTGGGTGAGGTTGTGTACTGCCCCAACCCGGTCTCCAAACACTCCAACAAGCTCCTAGTAAGCAGGAGCAAGGCTACAGAAGTGGCCTGGAGTGTACGCTCCAATCATAACGCCAATTAACATAATGAGATCGCGGACACCCTTGCCAATAAGGGGGTAGGTGTTAATATCAGTAATTTTCAAAATGAGCTGGCGGCTAATTAATTCATGCAAAACCGCAAGGTACGAAGTGCAGCTTTCAAGGAAAGTCTATATCTATATCTATATCTATATCTATATCTATATCTATATCTATATCTATATCTATATCTATATCTATATCTATATCTATATCTATATCTATATCTATATCTATATCTATATCTATATCTATATCTATATCTATATCTATATCTATATCTATATCTATATCTATATCTATATCTATATCTATATCTATATCTATATCTATATCTATATCTATATCTATATCTATATCTATATCTATATCTATATCTATATCTATATCTTTCATTCGAATACTCGAAACATTTACTCTGCATTCACTCATTCTATCCATTACGCATTGGTTTGATTTTCACTCATTCTGCATTTAACGAAAACAACCCTTACCAATGCGCAATTCACTTTGTTGAAACCGGTTTGGCGCGCCGAATTGTGACTTAAGCTTAGAGTACTCAAATAACCGAAACTTTTGAGTGCATTCGTGCAGACCTCTAATCTATATCTATATCTATACCTATATCTATATCTATATATATATATCTATATCTATATCTATGCATAAATTCAACTGCCTCATCATATAGCCCTATCAAAATTATTTAAAAAATATCAATTTTTATACCCGCTACCCATAGAAGAAACCAAACATATCATTTTGTATTTTTAGTATTTTCGGTATATTTTTAAAATAATACAATATTTTGCTTTTATTAAAAATGGGTAGCGGGTATCTCACAGTCGAGATCACATGGACACAGTTCTAATACCCTATGGGTAGCGGGTATAAAAGTAGTAATTCAATGAAAATGAAACTAAAAAAACTAGATTTAATATTAAATATTTAAATACAAATTAAAATTATTTATCAAAAGCTATATGAACCCTTATAAGATTTTACATATAGTTGTATGTATGTTTACTTAATCTTTGTATATATAGTTCCACTGGTTTTTATAAATGTTTACATTAAAATGAGCTATAGACTAACTTTAATAATGCAAATCACAATTATTTAAAAAAATAAAATAAATAAATCAGAACGCTCAAATTGTAACAAAAATAAAATAAGCAAATAACTCGTTTTTTTAAATACATATTCTAATTTTTATAGTCTCAACTAAAACCATCAAAATATAAATGAGGTACATTTCAAGAAACAGAAAATATATTTTTACCTTTTTGTCTTTAATGGAATATTTTCGCATGTTGTCATTACGATGGCCATTGCGAGTAAGCAAACATCAATTATTATTGTAGTTACATACATTCTGGTGTGAATGTTGATTTTTTGACGACCTTTGAAATTTTTATCTTACAGAATAATAGAACGTCAATTTAGATGTATTTATTTAAGGGTACACGTAAAGCAGGCTGAAGTTAAAAAAAAACATTGGTTTATATTCAATTATTTATATAATTGTTGTCAAATATGTGAATGTTTTCTGAAAATTCTGTTACGGTCTTGTAATTCATTTTTAAATATTTCGTTGTATTTATATAGTATATGTATGTATATGCATGTAGCTGATAAACAAAATATTAGCGTAATTTGCATGCAAACCACGAAATCGAAGTATTTTTAAAGGAAAGTCATGCTTATGCATAGTATTGTATGGATGTATGTACATACTTAAACACTAATTCATTATCTTGCGATATTTAATTGAATTCCCTGTAGTACAGTTTAACAGCAGCGCCCAATTAAAATGCAAAATAACACTTTTATGCAAATCGCATTTAAAACCCCTATAGTTAATATGATTGATAATTACACTTCCTATTTTATTGCATTGACTGAGCTTTTGAAAATCAATCTATCTTCGAAGCGTTCGGTGGAGCGGTTGAAATGAAACTAGCGAATGTCAAGATTTATACAGATAGAGAGACCGAGTGTCGTATAATTTATGACACACATGTAGATCTTGATTTCGAGCTTTATCGACAATTAACGACGAAAGCTTGACTATGTAATGTATGTATGAGTATCATTCAAGTGCTCAAGCCGTGAATCAGAAATTTATCTGTTTTACAGTGAAAAAATCGCAAACTGAAATGATATTTCAAATAAATAAAGGTGTTCTTATAGCTAAAATCTATCTTAGCTCTAATTAAAGTGCTAATCAAAATCTATGTGTTTCATTTTAATTCAAAATAAAAAAAAAAATGTTTTTGTATGTTTTTACTTTAAATAGTGCCACACACATTTTCTCTACAGAATTACCCACATATAAATATAATCACAACTCGTCGGTCATTTTTGTCTCACCAATCTAGTTTTTATGTTTTATTTTGACAGTTATTTTGACTGGGGTTCATCATAGATGCATCCTCTATTTAAAACAATTTTTTATATGACAACAAAAAAAATTGATTTTTGCTGTTCAGTTGGCGCCTTGTGTAATGGGATCGATCTTGACGTCGGGGAACTTGAAGTCGGGGAATTTCAGCATATCGGTCTTGCCATCACTTCCATACTGCTTGGCTACGCGCTCCAGCTCATTTTTTAATTCGCGCTCGATATCTGGATTGGAATCTACCAGTTTTCCGCCACTGCAATACGTTAAATTACAGACCTTAGATATTGCTATTGCACTGACACCTGACAACTTACGCGCTCTTTTGCTTATATTCCCTAACTTTGTCTAGAAACAACTGCTGAATGGGATCGGATGCCTTATTTAGCGCTGGTGCGACTATGGCAATGTTGCGACGGGCTTCAGTGCGCAGGACGCGTACACCTGTTAAAATTGACTGTGACAGCATCTGTAAATAAGTGAATTTTATTATAATTTAATTCGATATCCAATTGTGCGAATTTTTGCTGTCGTCCAAATAGTTTGATAACCTTAAAAAGGTTATGTAATGACTGTTTTTAATGCAACGCTTAATAATAAAAATTACACGCATTATTATATTTCTCCGACATAAATTTCAATCAGTATAATAAAGTTTATCAGATTACTTTAATTCTCAATTTTACCTTACGATTTTATATTAGTTATAAGAATTTATCGTAAATTGCCTAGTGTTACAATGTGACAATGCTGCGACAATCACGAAAATCCCAAAAAAAAAAATTCCCAACAAACTCGAATCCAGTTCCGAATACGTATTTCTGGCATTAAAAACAGTGCTGGACACGTTTCAATTTAAAATCAACTTAGTCGATTCTTTTATAAAAAAAGCGAACTAAAACGTTATTTTTGAATATCTGTATGCTTTTCTTCACTTTGCCGGTATGACTGCGGAATAATTGGTTGTATATTTTATCGTATGTGGAACTGCTGATTGAGATCCACATATATTAAAGTATCTGAGTATCGATATGCTTAACAATTTTTTTTGTAATTTTAAAAATTTTAAAAATTGAGAACCCATATTTACATACGTGAAGAACAAATTGCATTAGACATGGTTAGTTGCAGGAGTCTTAGGGATTAAAAATTCAAAAAAAAATGTCCAAACCAATTGCAAATATTATTTTTGGGATATTGTCATCATAGAACTGTCACTACTGAATTTTTCAAGAAGCAAATGTTTTAGCAAATTAGTAAGAAGCGAAATGTAATAGTGGTTACTAATACTATGCTTAGACAGGGCTACATCATTAAAAATTTCGGAAAAGTAGAACCTTCCGCCTTTTCATTCCCTAAGCGGATGTGTGTGCGGTAATGAATCTGAATAGGTGACCTATTTTGGCTAATAGTTTGGTATATTTATCGAAAAATGTGCGATATCGATGGAAATCATCTGATTTACACAAACTATATTGGCATGTTTGATTTCACGACTTTAAAGTTCATATTTGCATCATAAGTAAGTACGAATAATGCGAATATAAAATAATTTATTAACATTGATTTTGAAATAAAAACATTTATTTTTTGTCGAGCCCAATTTTATGATAAAAATCGGGTTTTAGTTGGGATATTATTGTGTATAAAATACCATATTATTTAAATTTAAGTTTGGTCACCCTGCTCTCAACTTATTTTCCACGTCAAACACACCGGGGCGAAAAAAGATTATTTTAAGTTTCCTTTCATTTAAACTAATTGAAGGCAGCATGGTGAGTTTGCTACAGGAGATAGACACTGAGCATGAGGACATGGTACACCATGCAGCCCTGGACTTTTATGGTCTATTACTGGCAACATGTTCGTCAGATGGAAGCGTTCGAATTTTTCATTCGCGTAAAAATAATAAGTCCCTGGCTGAGCTTAAAGGCCATCAGGGTCCAGTGTGGCAAGTAGCATGGGCTCATCCCAAATTCGGTAATATATTGGCTTCCTGTTCTTATGATCGTAAAGTAATTATATGGAAATCAACAACACCCAGAGACTGGACCAAACTGTGAGTATTGCATGTGAGCATGTATATGTAGACATTTACATTTATGTAGATAAGAGTACTTATCATACTTACATATTTAAGTTCCATTATTGGGGCTGGAGTTGATTGCCTCTTTGTTAATTTTACAAAGTATCTACTTTGTTAGACTATTACTATTCCCTAATGAATGATCAATTTTGTTAGTTTCTTGCACTAGGACGTCGTGTCACTTTTACACACTTGTTATTTATTTGATGCTTACATTGCCACATTACAGATACGAATATAACAATCACGATTCTTCTGTAAACTCAGTGGATTTTGCACCTCCCGAATATGGCTTAATTCTTGCTTGTGCAAGTTCGGATGGTTCCATTTCAGTGGTAACATGCAACACTGAGTATTGGGCTTGGGATGCTAAGAAAATACCAAATGCACATACCATTGGAGTAAATGCTATTTCTTGGTGTCCGGCTCAGACACCAGATCCGGCATTTGATCAACGAGTTACTTCTCGCACTACGTTGGTAAAACGCTTGGTCAGCGGTGGTTGCGATAACCTCATCAAAATTTGGCGAGAAGACAATGATCGATGGACTGAAGAGCATCGTCTTGAAGCTCATTCTGACTGGGTCCGTGATGTTGCATGGGCACCATCAATAGGTTTGCCTCGCCTGCAAATAGCCTCAGCATCTCAAGACCGACACGTGATCATTTGGAGCAGTAATACCGATTTGTCACAGTGGACATCATGCATTTTACATACGTTCGATGATGCTGTCTGGAGTATTTCCTGGTCCACAACTGGCAACGTTTTGGCAGTGACCGGCGGGGACAACAATGTATCACTATGGAAAGAAAACAGCGAGGGACAATGGATACGCATTAATTATGAATCGGGTGCAGCTATTCAATCGAAGCAATCGCACAATTTACATCCCCAACAACCACAACAACCGGCACATCTGCATGGGTCATCAGATTCCGACCATAGTTCGAATTTGTCGAATTCTCATTTATCAAACTCGCAACTGTCAAACTAAAATCATTTTACAAAATATGTTTATGCCACAGTCCGTTTTTCAATAGTTGGTCAATATTTCTAACAAATTAAAAACATGTTTATAAATTAAATTTGTGTTCAAATATTATATTTGTAAAAACAAAATATGTTTTTTAAACATATTATTGGTGAGTTATCGATATTGGCCAAAAACGATCTCGAAATTGCCGACCAGAACAACAAAATAAAGGAGCAATGTCGCTATATATTTTCGTGGCGAGTGCAAGTGTGTGGCCGCTGCTGATCTCTTACTATTAGATATAGTGGCAGTAAATCAATTTTCAGCTCCGTGAGTCGATGAAAAAATATCCAATTATGGAAATATAGTATTGGGCCCGCATGTTTATTTTCTTGTAATTTTGTATAAAAATCCGATTATTGCATATCGGCGGTGATTAGCCTACATCTAACGTCAAATTAAAATAATACTGCATCAAATGCTAATTTCCTCTTAAGCACTCAAATTGCCCTACTCCTTGTGATTTCAAATCATTGAGCAGAAAGCAATATACTAACATTGAGTAAATACGAAACACGTGCCGCAGAAAAGTAGAACACGTTAATGATGTCGAATATAATATGCATAATCTTTTCAACGGATTCGAAATTGTGTTTTTTCCGTGAACCTCCATATAAAACAAATAAGAAGAGATACCAGCTCTACCCATTTTGAATAAGAGCAAAATATTATGCTATTAATTTTATAATATATCAAATTAATATACCGCGAAAATACTACAAATATACCGGCGGATATTTAATGTGTTTTGATACAGTTCTACATTCAAAATATAGAAGCAAATATACCAAATTCTCAGCCAAATCAACTAAGATCCCACTGCATGAGACGTTTTCGCCATACAAAAGTTTTTCTTTAATATCTTCCACATTTTTAATCTGATGGCAACTATACTTTCAGGAATGATTTGGATTTTATTGAATGTGCCGAAATTCGCTATATAATTACACTTGTTATTCGATTTTTGGGGATTTGCGGGGCGGAAGTGGGCGTGGAAAAACTTTGAAACAAACTTGATCTGCCTGCAACCATAACAAGTGCTGACGAAAAAAATTATATCTCTATTTCTTACAGTCTCAGAGAGTTAGTCACAGTCATACCGACTGTGCGTCCGTCTGTCTGATTGACGGTATTTATTATGTTTGCACGCAAGTTTGTTTCAAAGTATTGTATCCGCCCCCGCACATCGACAAAACTCAAATAAGAATTGTAATTTTAAAGATAGAGTCGAATTTTGGTATATGGAATAACAACTATAGTATTTGAGAAAATTTGGTTGCGATCAGATAAAAATTGTCGAAGTACTTACAGGGGTCCTATTTGATTTAGCAGACAATCTGGTATATTTTGCACTCTATAGTATATTTTGAATGTAGTACCATATCAATATACCAAATATACAATTCGGTACATTTTTGTATTTTGTGGTTATTTTGGTATATTTTGAGATTAATACCGCAATATTTTGCTTTTATTCAAAATGGGTAGCGGGTAACTCACAGTCGAGGGTAGTTTACTTACTTGTTTTGTATTTAATGATACCTGACTGTCAACTCCCCAACTGCAGTTGATGTTTGATGTCATATACAATTTCAATTAAATAATATCTTAGATTTTCATCTGATCACAACGAAATCATAAAGACTGTAGTTATTATAGTATGTAAAACCGCTACTATAGCTTCTTTATTATACTCGCTATTCGACCTTCGTCTATTAGTGGCCGCGAAAGAGGGCATGAGAACGATCTAAAACAAACTTGATTCGAAATACCCGCCACTTAATTTCAATAAAAATAAAACAGTGTAATATTATCGTTTAACTATACCAAAAAATGCTGAAATATTCAGATATACTTTGAAATATATTTATAAATAACTTCTTACATACATGGCCAATGTCCCATGTTATAACTGTAAGCATCAATCATCGCGACCAAAGCTTTAAAATAACTACTGCTATTAATTTGTATACCCGCTACCCATAGGGTAGAAGTGTATTATAACTTTGTGCCGGCAGGAAAGGTATGTAACAGGTAGAAGGAGGCATCTCCGACCCTATAAAGTATATATATTCTTGATCAGCATCAACAGCGGAGACGATCTAGCCATGTCCGTCTGTCCATTTGTGTGTCTGTCCGTCAGTCCGTATGAAATAGTGGATCTCAGAGACTATAAGAGATAGCATTCGACAGCATTTGTTATGTTTGCACGCAGATCAAGTTTGTTTCAAATTTTTGCCACGCCCACTTCCGCCCCCGCAAATCAAAAAAATCGAATAACAAGACTAATTTTAAAGCTAGAGTTACGAATTTTGGTACATACAATAACTACTATACCTTCTACCTGTTACATACATTTCCTGCCGGCACAAAGTTATAATACCCTTCTACCCTATGGGTAGCGGGTATAAATACTTTTGTATGGGCAAAAACGCCTACTTACTAGCAGTGTTGCCAGTTTAGCAATTTAGTTGCTAGATCTAGCAACTTTTCAAAATATTTGCAACTTTTTTGAAAATGCTATTAGCTACAAATCTAGCAACTTTTTATTTTTGTTAGCTATTTTAGCAATTTTACATTTATATTTTACTTAAAGCCTTTTATTTTGTATTTTGCCATTTACTGAAAAGTTGCGATTAATAGTTCACTATGAAATCGATATTTTAGTTAACTGAATGCTAGAGTATATGTATTCTTAATCAGTGTCAACAGTTGAGACGATAGCCATGCCCGTCTGTCTGTCTGACCGTCTGTCCGTATGAAACACTGGATCTCATAGACTATAAGAGATAGAGCTTTAATTTTTTCGACAGTATAAATCAATAAAATCGAATAAAAGCGTAATTTTAAAGCTGCGAATTTTGGTTAAGACAATAATAACAATAGTGATTCCTGAAAAGTTGGTTGCTATCATATAAGAATTGTGGAAGTTATTAAAGAAATATTTTTGTATGACCAAAACGCCTACTTACTAGGGTCTTAGTTGCTTTGGCTGACAATCTGATATACTGAGCTGCCTATGATATATTTTGAATGTGGTACTATATCGTTATACCAAATATACAATTTGGTATATTTTAGAATGTTGTAGAATTTTCGGAATATTTTGAAAATAAAACCCAATTTTTGCTTTTATTCAAAAGAGGGTAGAGGGTATCTCACAGTCAAGCACACTCGACTGTAGCTTTTTTACTTGTTTTATTATTATTTGTTTTAAATTAAATGAAGATAACAAAAGTATATAAACAACATTTATAAGGTTAGTTTGGAATTTAAATATTTTAATATAAATAAAACAAATTAAAAATTATTTTTATATATTTATATAAACAGGTATGGGCTACATAAGCATGGGAAATGTTGTTGTTGTATGTACTTTTCTATGAGTACTTACTAAAATGAAAAGTACTCGGATATTTTTGTAATAGGTGTTAACACAAGAAGATACGAAATTTTATTTCTTTTAATTATTTTATTTCTAATTTCAATATTTTATTCCTACATTAATATAAAATGAATATAATCTATCAAAACTAACCTTGAAAAGATTTAGCAACTTTTTGGCAATTTTTATAATTTTAGCAATTTTAGCAACTTTTTTCTCAAATCTAGCAACTTTTACTCCGAAGAATCTGGCAACACTGCTTACTAGGGGTCTAAGTTGCTTTGGCTGACAATCTGGTATGTTGTGCCGTCTATGGTATATTTTGAATGCGGTACTATATCGATATACCAAATATACCATTTAGTATATTTATAGTATTTTCGGTATATTTTGAAAATGATACCGCAATATTTTGCCTTTATTAAAAGTGGGTTGCGGGTATCTCAAAGTCGAGCACATTCGACTGTAACTTTCTTACTTGTATCTTTCTTATCAATTTTGTATATTTTAAGGAAATGGTTATCTTTCTTGTTAATGCTGGTATTGTGACTGTTTGCCGAGTCAAAAAGCTCTCTATATGCATTTTGGGCAAAGCATGTAGAATGATCTTGGCAATTTTTGCCCTGCACTGGACTGTTTCTTTTGTGTGGCTCTTCTGTAATACTACGGATCAAAAAGCACTGAAGATTGTTATCTTTCTTGGGTTTATCCCAAGTTTACGGTTTATTGGAATGTAGAGATCCTAGCTAATATTTATGACCAAAGCTTATTTTCGGGGATCGCGCTGCTTAGAGTTGTTATTTTGATCGGGCAATCGGTTGATATTGTTGCAGTTACTATTGCTAATGTCGTCGCTGTACTAGTGTCACTCTTTCGTGGTGAGCGAGCAAGAGCTTGTTGGCACAAAGGTACTGTTAAGCTACAAAGCATTTTTAGTAGATTTTACGCACAATATTATAGTTTGTTAAATAAAACGCGAAAGTTCGCATTTAATGTAATCACTTATAATTTTGGCTGTGACTTGAACAATTAATCAGGCTTCGCCATAGACAGTGCCAGAGAAAATGCAGTGCTGCCGAAAGAAACAGCGTTACTGGCATACGCTAACATTAACATTTTTTAGCTGTCTGGCATTTGCAAAACTCTTCTTCAAAAATTTTGATTTCTTAATATCTTACAGTTACGTAATTAGTATTCACGTATTTTGCAAAAATGTAGATTTCGATTTTCATTTCTTTTTTGTGCGCTCCGTTTATTTATGGTAAATAAGGTAGCTTGTAGCATTGTAACTTGTTTTCATGCATTTATCAAAATGTACATATATCAATATATCTATTTATAACGAATACGCTTCTTATTAAATTAAACCGGAATTTCTCCTTTTAACAGAACAATATTGCTAATTAATGTATTTTTTTTAATGTGAAGCTATTAGGGCGGGCTGGTAAGTAACTGATCTCACTAAGAAAAGGAAAAATTTTAATATCAAATTGCTTTAGTTCTCAATATAATATTATTTTTCAGAAGATATATATTATTATTAAAATTTACACAGCCGTATTGAAATCATCCTTTTCATAATTATATAATTCCTCTTTGAACCTTAGAATAATTCATGTGAAGTTCCTAAAACAGTCAAAACGGTCATTCTTATTCGGGAATTGCTCAATAGTGATATTGGTACAAAATTTTAAAACATATTTTATAAATTGTTCAACTATGTGTTCATTTCATTTTTAAGATTTTAAAATATATATAATAATATATAGGTGCATATGAAAAACAAAGCACGATTGACGTAATTTTTAGTTTCCAGTCAAGGATCTCATAATCTACTTTAATTTATACCTTGAGCAAATGCGGCAGCCATCAACGCTTTTTTAGATTCTAGAAATATTTGAAATATATTCACAGACATCGTCATATAATCTAAATTAAATTTAATCCGTTACCGTTTAGAATTTCTTAGTACTTATGTTCTCGAACTTGCCAAAGTTTTTGGACTAAAAGAAAATTTAAAACGGATGAGTTGCAGAATAACATACGTACACGGTAGCCACTTTTGGTACAAATGTACCAAAACTGGTACATTTTGTATGCGTTGGTACATTGGATCACTTTTTTTTCATTTTGGTACATTTTCAATATGCCTGCCTTTTATGTTCACACATATTATTTTAACAAATGGCTCTTTTCCGCCAGACATAAATTTTGTATCAGTTAAAAATTGAACCATGACTAAAACTGGAAAATATCGCATATAGTTTGGGACGTATTGTGTCAATTGAGAAAATATGTATGCGCCAATCTAAAGTCTATCACTACGTATATATTGTGAATCATATATTGTGAATCACAATTTGTGAAATACAAAAGATCTTTCGTGAAAAAATGTGTGGTACATTTTTGCTAAAATTGGTACATTTTTTAAAAATTTTGGTAAAAATTTTTTTGGAATCGCAACCGTGCATGCATGTATCAGTAAAAGTTTACTTATATGAAAACCTATTTTTTGCCTTAATCTATAACTTGCCAAGCCGCCCTCGTTGTATGTTGATATCAAACACACTCAACTAGTTTTCAACTAGTTTTGCAAAATATTTCAAAATATAAATATAACTGCCATCCTTGTTTAGCAAACAGTCGTATTTATATTTTGTGCGCTCCGTTTATTCTCGGTAAATTAGTTAATCGTTCTATTTAATCTTATAATAATTATTTGATTGTTTATGTCTATTTATCCTGTGAATATAAACGCACCTTATTAAACTGTTCTAAAAAGTGAGTTTAAACTTATGAATTTCAGCTTTCTATGTATTTGTACATGTATTTTTATCTTCTTTTCAGTTTGTGACAGTTTCTCTCAAACCAATTTTACAATTCTTGTGTAATTTGCGCAATAGGTGGCTTTCGTAAGTTGATCGAACACATAATGGCAAAACTATCTAGGGGAATATTAAAAATATTATTGTAATTTTAATTCCACGGCGCTGCGTCGACTGACCTAAATACTTCTTTTTTTTTCCCCGCAAGTAACAGAAGCGAAAAAGATGTGGAAAATGCTCCAACAATAAAACCATCTATCAGAACTCCTTTCAAAAGTCCCTGTAAGAATAAAAGCAAACCCAATCATACGAAACCATAAATCATTTTAATTAAGTTTTAAGCTGTTACCCCATCGCACGTTTTCAGAAATCCTGCGGTAAGGCTCCAGGACACCCATTACCCATTTTCAATACAAACAAAACAGTGCACTGAAAAAATACAAAGATATACCGTATGCTAAATTTGGTATACCAATATACTATTACATTCACGATATACCAAATCATTAAACAAAGCAGCCAAATAAAACTATTTCTTTAATAATATTTCATTTAATAACATCTGTCAGACAGATGGACTCAAAGTCTATATGAACACCTGGATCTCAGAGACTGTAAGAGATAGAGATCTAATTTTTTTCGACATTTGTTATGTTTGCACGCAGATCAAGTCCACTAGAGCTGTGAATTTTTGTCGGTATATTTAATACCGCAATATATTGCTTTTATTCAAAATGGGTAGCGGGTATCTCACTCTTAGTTGTTTCAAGTTGTGAGCGTGAAAAAATCGAAAATAAACTTGCTCTGCCTACAATAATTGGCAAATGCTGTAAAAAAATGATGGGCCTATTTTTTTTTATAGTCTCAGATCTAGCTATTCATACAAAATGACGGATATGGCTAAATCGCCTCATCTGTTGACGCTAATGAGGATTACATGTATGTTTTATAGGGTTGTAGATTTCTTCTCATTTAATGTAGGTACAAAAATATAATACCCTTCTAACCTATATGTAGCGGGTATAAAAATTACCTGCAGGCGACTTAATGTTTTATCCGTTAATTTGTGAAAATACTTTTTAAAATTCGCATAAAACCAAATTATATTGAAAGAAATCTGATGGAAACAATTTATAAATACCATTCACAAAAAAAAATATTTAAATTCTATGTTATAAATGCATCGTACTAATACAGGACTAAGTGCAATCAAAATAAAGGAAAAGCTAATGTCGAGTGCGTTCCTGCTCATCATTTGTATTTTTACATGACACTTCTATGACAAAGTTCATTTAGAAAACTCTCGTATCGATTTGAAATTTAATATGTATTTTATTTTATATTGTGACCAATTATTGGCATTGACCTGATGGGTTGGGTTGCGTAGGTCTTCAAGTCCTTTGAGTAATACTGTGTGTCACCTAAGTCACTGACGAGGCTATGCCTCCATGGTTTCGTTAGATGGTTACCACTCATTCTAATTGCCAGCATATTTGTATAGCGCGATTTAAGAAAAAACTAACATTCGTGAACAATGGTGATGTCATGGATTGCGTGCAGCGGAGCCGTCATCAATTCAAACAGTCGAATACTTAGCCACTACAAGAGGTTGGGGCAATAATGAGGGAGTTTGGCCTATGAACAGCTTGGGACCCCATGGTACTCATACTCGTATTACAAGTCTGGCTGCTTGAATAACGAACTTGCAAACGAATTTGTAGCTTTGCAATCAACTGTGTTTAGACGTGTGCTTTACTCTCTGGATTTTGTATACGGAACACTCATAGTTGCAAAAGTTTTCAATGTAGTTTGCCATTGATTTTTCTCCAGTTTCTTGCCTTCTCGAGTTTCGTTGCCCCTTTGTTATTTAGATTTACTTTTTTTCTTCATGCGTAAGTTACCATACTTCTGAATGTAAGTTTGGTTGACCGCATAAACATTTAGAAAGTTCGGGTTAACGGTCAACAAAATAATATACGTATATAATATTCTATAGTAAATATCAGTTAGTCAAGCTCTAAGAAATGGCTTATACACATATCATAAGTCATATATTAATGTCATATATTATGTATGTTTACGTCTAACGCCCCTTCAGCTACTGACAATCTGATTGCATAGATTAAGGCCTCAATCTAGGGTCTGCTTTAGACGGAAATATTAACCGACATAAGAAAGACGCATTTGGACCCAGTACTTCAGATTCCCATTTCGATTTGTGCATATTTACATATCTGTTACATTTATAGGAAGGTTCTGTGAACCTAGTGTGTCAGTGCTCGTTAGTAGTGAGATATTTCAATATGTACGTACATATATTTGTATACTTGCGTAAATTTGAATTTAGGTATGCATGCGGTTTGTGTGATATTAGTCGTGGCGGTAATACGAAATTAAAGTAGCCAAATTGGCATTCAGTCAAGAGTTATTGTGGCTGGGCTGGGTTCCGGTTGCGCAGCGTAAACGTGATGACTTCTAGGCATGCTCATCGCCAGTTCCACAACGATGCCACTTTGCATTTGCCAGCCGCACTAATTAATCATCAGTTAAGAATAACATGGCGGCAAGATTGTGGACAAACGAAAAGAAATGGTTATTTAATTATTGGGCACAGCCACACGACTTTGTTTGCTGGAAGAAGTCAGTTTTTAGATTGCTTGTATTATAAGCACTAGAGTAGCTTTTCATTCGTGATTTTGCTGTATAATTTTTCTACAATTTCGGTCACAACATTTATCAATAATGCCAAAAAATATGTGTATATACAAATACATTCATATAAATATTTCGCTTTGATTTAATTAGGTATGCCATGCAAGAGTAAACTCATAATACTCGTTGCTTGAGCCCGTTGAAAACGGGAGGGGTGTACAATTTTGTGATTTTCTTCATCAGTAATCAAAACAACTCGTTAACCTCAATAATTCTTTATAGCCAGTATCTTGAGATAGAGAGTTCACATTCACTATCTGTTTAATTAATTATTATTGTAAATTAAAATTTTTTGTTTGCATTTACAATTTATTTTCTATGCGTTGCATCATAGATACCAAATGTTTGTCACACGAATCAAAACAATCGTTTATTAGAAGATTATTGACCTGATAAGATTCCAGATTGTCATATTCTATGGCAATGTGCCCAAAAATAAACTTCGCATCACCACTACCATCATCAAAAGTTAAGCATGTCGAAGTTCGGTATTACATGAATTCCAGGTTTCCAAGTTACGAACTGGCTGATCATTGCACTATGTTGAATTTGACCCGTTTTCGTGGCCAAAACTCATTTTTCACAATTATTCAAATTTCCGTTTTTTTCAAAGTTAGCATGTTGAGAAATGATCAAATCGCGATATTGTATACCTAAAATGTTAACTTAACAGTTTACTGTTAAAATAACAGCTGTTAAAGTCCGCTGTTGCAAGCGGACACCACGTGCTGTGTTAAATGTTAAGTTTGCGGTGCAATTTCAAATTGGCATATGTATCTCCCACAAAAAATCATTAAATTACAAAATACTATGTGTTGATACTAATATGTTTCGTGTTTTGTTCGTATTTTTCAAACAATTTGTATATTTACCAAGTGTTGTCCCCTTGTCACTTTTGGAAAGAAAGTTGAACTTTCCAAAAGGTTTTAAGCGTAAGCAAGGAGCTTTTGTGAGTAACGAAATGCCATATACACTTTCATAACTTATTGATCTTGTTGTCCTATTAAGATTACTTGCGTTAAACCCTGGCCGTCACTATTCGTAAAATGATAAATAAGCCTGTGGTAAAGCATTTGCGATTTTTTTTCTGGAACAACTTCCATATTTATTATCCGATCTGGACCAATTTGCAGGACGCTTTTGAAATAGGACATTCATCCTGTGCTCTAACTTGAAAATTGCTTTAGATATTCGTTTTTTTTCGATTTTTGTGGGCGGAGGGGAGCGTGGACACGCCCACTTTTCTAAAATACCTTCCTATAGTAATAACTTTCATTATTCAAGAAACCTGCATTCAAAAATCTTGTTAATTTAAAAATTTTTAATTTTGGTCACAAAAGCGGGTCAAATTCAACATAGTACATTGTATGCCAAGCATACACTTTACTACCCCTTTGTAGGCCTTAAAATCTCTATTATAAGTTTGTGGGTTACCTACTCGTGTGCAAAGCTATCTTCGTACCTCGTGTATTAAATTGCATGAACTTTGTTTTAAATAATAGCTGGATAATGTATCAAGGTTTTTGTAAAAAACATATGTACTTTTCCATTATAATTTTTCCCAACCGTTAAATAAAATATTAAATAATTATGATATTAATATCAAGCAGGCTACAAAAACCAATAGCACATTTAGAATTTGTAGTAACTCTTCAGTTTCATGCATTGGGCCGATGTCCATTTTCTACACTGTCGGCGTGGCTTGCGACCTTTGAACACTATTTTACGGAAGCAACAAGCAGAAATCAGCAAATGAGTAGTACACTTAGTTGTATTCGTAGTTTCAGACCTGTAACTATAGCTGAGTCCTAAAAAGAAAACAGTCAACTGAGTAATGGACAAAGTAGGGACTTGCTGTTGATTTTCAAAAATACTCTATACTCCAACCTCTAGCATTTATTTTTTTTGGTCTTGAGATTGTTGTGCTTTTTTATTTGCATTGGTTGATGTCGCTTTTGTTGCTAGTTGTTGTGCGTGCTAATGCTACACTTTATTGTTGTTTGACTTCTGAGTGTATTAGTTAGGGGCTCCGAAAACTAAGCTATGCAATGGCTCTAATGACTTCGCCATTATTATAATACTTCCATTGAGTTACACCAAGACAAGGCTACGTCCTGAGCACAACAACAATAAAAATTGCACGAAGGTGAAACAACAAAGCAACAACAAAAATCCATCTTCGTTAGCGAAGCACACGAAGTCACTACAAGTGCGTTACAGCATGACATGCACACAGACACATGCACATATACATGGTGCGTTCCAAAGTAAACAGGACTTTTTGAATCTAGCGCCCTCTGGTGGCGCCATATTTATGTCAACTGTTGCGTTAGAATCTGCTATCCTTTATCGACTTCCAGTAAAAATTTCATGACATTTCATCTATTGGAAGTGAAGTTATTGCCTTTTAAGTGTCAGTATGTTTTTGTCATCGGTGCGAGAATGAGCTTCGAACAAAAAACCCAACACTAAATTTTGTTTTAAAACTTTTACCGAAACGTTTCAATTGATGAAACAAGTTTATGGCGATGGTTGCCTATCCCGTAGCAGAGTGCACGAGTGGTTTCAACGTTTTAAAAGTGATCGTGTGGACATAAATGACGATGAACATGTGGGCCAACCAAAATCCGTGATCACAGAAAATTCCATCGAAACTGTGCGTGAATTCATAAAAAATCAGACGAAATCATCATTGAAATTAATGGAAATAGAATTGAACATCTCCAAAACATCGGTTTATCGCATTTTGGCCGAACATTTGGGTGTGTGCACGGTTTGTTCCGCAGAAATTGACTGACGTCCAAAATTGCTCAGAATTAAACATTCGAAGGACCGACTATTTGACCAAAAATCACATTTTAACCATCAACCACTCCCCGTATTCACCTGATATTGCACCGTGCGACTTCTACCTTTTCGGACAAATGCATTTGCCGATGAAAGGAAAGCGTTATGCAGACGTCGAGGCCATTCAAAAGGCTTGCACCGGCATACTGGAGGCCATACCGGGCAACGAGCTAAAACACTCGTTCGACTTGCTTTTGGACCGTGCAAAAAGCTGTATTAAAGCAGAAGGAGACTATTTTGAATAATATAAATTGATTTTGCCGAAAAAGCTATTTGTTCTGTCTTTTTGTTAAAAGTCCTGTTTACTTTGGAACGCACCTTGTACATGCATAAATGAATAAATTCTGGCATAGTTATAGAGTAGTTGAAAGAAGATTTTATTACACTTTCATTCTAGAATATCACAATCTAGAGTTAACACACGAAACAGATGATAAAATGAAAATCAAATGGAAAACCATGGAAAATTGGTTTATTTTACCTAATTTTTTTTTCGTTTACTATATAATGATTGAGATGCCCAACCTGTATGCTGTGTAGAATATCTGCAGTATCCTTAACACACTTCTTACCTCAATTGAAATCCTGTAATCCGAAAGAGTATATGCACTTCGTTACCAAGTTCGTTTAATTTTAATTCCTTGAGCCTTAAGGGTAGGCCGTACCTGGCGTGAGCGAGTGGTAAGTAGCCGTTGAGCTGTCCACGGCGCAGTTGGTATACAAAATTTAAGCAACGTTTCGGCAAGGAAATTCATCATTTGGATTTAGAACGCGCAAGCGAATGGTTCGTTGTAAAATCGGCTCAGACTCAAGTCTTTTTCCTGACTTAATTAGTATTAAAACTAAAATTGAAAGTGTGTACTTGTCTAACAAGTTCAATATAAACGAAATACGAGAATAATCTTAAGTGACGTTGATGTGAAGCAATACTTTTTGTTTCGTTCATAAAATATTTAATGGACTTAGTGGAGAGACTTCTAGCATTTTAGTTAAGAAAGCTTCCAATTATTTGAACATTAAGCAAATAATTGAACTTATAACTGTATACTATATAAAACGAAGGAAGAAGTGTTTTATATAACACTTTTCGCGCCCTAACATAACTTTACGCTTTTAAGTGTTTGTACAGCAACATAAAATGCAACCATTGAAGCGTTTTACACAATGTGGCAGCCTAACCATGCTCTTTGGTGTTTTTATCATCCTCTTTGGTGTCAGCTCAACGGCATTAACAACATTCGGCAAGACCAATAATCAGCCGCCCCCCTACACAAACTCCCACAGGTAAGCTGCAGTATAAGTTCACCCAGACGTAACTTAAATTAAGGATAAGGAATAATTGAAAAACAAATTTTATGTTTTCTATCCTTCGTCTCAAATGAGGATTACTATGTTTAATACTAGAGAAATTTTCATTATAGAATGAAATTTAATCCTAAAATGAAAAAGTTTAATTAACATTATTCAAATTTTTTAAAATTTTAGGATCTCGGCATAAAATTGTCCATCTTAAGAGACATTTTTTTTTTTTCTTCGAAGATTCTGAAAGTCAGAAATTTGTATTATAATTTATTATTATATTATAAAATGTATTCATATTCAAAACTTCCTATTCTTTATATTTATTAAAGTTAGCAAAATGCAAGTCACAGACTTATGAAATGTAATGGGTTGTGGGTCATCTATTGAGATATCATTTAAAAGATAATTAACTTTTAACTTTTGATGTGACCAACTATTTATATCCGCTACCCATAGGATAAGAAGGGTATTATAACTTTGTGGTACATTTTATGTGTGTCATTCTTAATCAGCGGCAAAATCTGGGTCGTCATAGCTATGTCCGTTTGTCTTTCCTTATGAACTTACAGAGCTCCAAGACTATAAAGCATTCACATCACATTTTCCAGCGTCTCTGTATAATCTTTGCTTTTCAAATACCAATACAAAATTAAGTCCGTCGATATAACCAGTCGGTCGAACACCTTGGAGAGCAGCGTCATTGAATCGCGACTAGTGTGTGTCACTTCACATCCGTCCTGTTGGATTCAGAATTGGGTTATAACATTTTCTGTCATTTCTGAAAATACAAGTCACACACGAAACATTGTTTGTCTTGCGGCAACAACAAAGCAAGTCGTATTTCAAATTCGCCGTAATGTTCACTTTGCACCAAATTGCAAATTGTGGTGTGTGAAAGACATATTTCATATGGATATTTCACACGTTTCGACAGTAGATGACCTATTACATATGTATAACTATAGCACTATATGAACATATATGTATCTCAATACGTTAAAAATAACAGAACTGTTCAAGTCTTAAATGCTATCGTAACACCCATCTCTTGTAGATCTTGGCCTTTATTGACATGTTAATCCCTTAAATATTTGATGAGAAATATTAATAGGAATGCTACACACTTAAACAATTGTTCAATGATACGCTGTGTTTCTAGCAACCTTATAAGCAAATACACATAAATTGTATTTGAAACTAACTTAGTACGTTTGCAGTAAGCAGTAATCAGAAATTGATCAAACAAGTCAGTCAAATGATATGACAACAATGCTAATGGCAAAGCAAATTGGTAAATGCATATCGATAAAGGAACTGCCGGAACTGACTTTTTGGAAAGGGAAGCAGAATTTTGTTAGTACAAGGTTGAATGAGTTTAAGGTAGTATTTGTTGAATTAGACTGAAGGAAACCTATCTGTCATTGACTGCCTATTCTACACTTGAGGTAAAACGGGAATAGCTTTTTTTTTTGCTGCGTTAAAATATTCCCCAATTTAACAGCTCTGTTTTGTAGACATTGCAGGTTGCATTATTATAGTTTTTAATACGCTTACAAATGCTCGGTAAATGTTATCTAAAATCCAAATTTATATTTGTATTATATTTAGTCAAAATGAATACGCTTTGTTGAGTCAAAGTAGCATACATCCAATTTTGCTGACAATATTTATAATTGATAAAAAATAAAAGCAAGAAATCTATAGTCGAGAGTTCTCGACAGTGATATAACCACAACTCATCTTTAACAAATCCATATTCTAAGACTATACAAAAATACTAAAATAAACCGACTGCTATTTTTGGTATATCGATATATGTAGTACTAGGTTTAAAATATAATATAGAGTCAGCCAAAGCAACTTAGACTTGATTGCGATATTTAATAAAAGTATTCCTTGTCTGATCGTAATCATACTTAAATGTAATCATGCATGGCCATATCGTCTCTGCTATTGACGATGATCAAGAATATACTTTATCGGATCGGAGATGATTCATTCTGCCTGTTACATACATTTCCTGCAGGCACAAAGTTATAATACCCTTTTACGTAATGGATAGCGGGTATAAAAACTAAACTTATACATAATACATAACATAATAGTATTAACCTACGTGTAATTAATGGTCATTCGGTTTACAGTCAAAGGGCGCGAATGCAGTACACACGAGGATTGCTCGGCCATAGAACGTACTAGTTGTGTGAGGGATCCCAACGACTACAAACTTCGTTGTCTGTGCGGAGACGATTCTCCTCCAGCGAATGGACTTTGTCCTGATGTACTCAAGGGTAAGTAAAAATGTATAGTAGAAACATAAACGTTGTTCTTATGCTAGTGTTACCTGTGTCCTACATATCTAACTACTATGTACTGTTCATAAACACGTACATACATATATACATACGAGTAAATTACTTGAATAATTCAAAGGCACAGCTTGTTATTTTGCTTGTTAACGGAATAAGTGTCAAGCGGCTATAAATGAGAATTAAACAATGTCTCATCAACAAACTAGCATGTACACGTAAATACACCTGATGTACTTCCTCATGAGATCTCTTTATTTATTTAAATTTCCCTTTTTGACCCATTTATTATTCCATTAGACCTTTATGCTTAATACCTAAGAACGGGCAATTAATTCTAAAGCGGTTTGTTGCAGCGGTATACGATTTTTAGAATACATTTTCCAGTATTTTTTTTTATTTTGAAAGTTATCATAAGCACAAAGAATTTGTATGGAAACAAGCATATTTTCGTAGTCAAAAACTGTGCTTGAAAATAATAGTGTTGTTTTGTTAACATTACGATATTGTAAAGAAGTATTACACGAGCCAACATGAATCAAGTTTTTCACTAAGTGCAGCGCAAAGTAAAATTTATGCGACTATGCCGTGTATAAAATAGGTTACCTTACCTTTTGAATCGTCGCAATGCCAATTTGTGACATGCACAGTAAAACAAATTACAAAGAACACGTACAGACGAGAAAATGCCAAAAATGTTTATAGTTCTCATAGTAATAATGAATGTCCACAGAAATAGTCAAGTTTATATAAAATGTAATTTATATAAAAAATGCTCTCGGCACAAGCAACAAAAGCTAAGGTGTTAACACTCTTAAATCACTCATTTAATGTTGTATGGAAAATTTAAAGGGAAGGATATGGAAATGGTTAAATTTCGTTTTTTGATATTGTTACTCAATGACAAAAGACTTTATATGATTGAAGGTCACTGTATCAACATGTTTCTGGTGTTAAAAATCCAATTGAAAACAATCTTGGGCTGGGTAATACCTTTATAGTAAATCTAAATTGTATATATTTGCATTTATTATATATATTCAAAACGCAGTGGTCAGCTCTGCACTATCATTGACCTTTGAGTAAGAGTAATACATATCTTTTTTTTATTTACTTTAAAGCTTTGAATAAATCCAAGAATGAGAGTAAAGTCAAGAGAGAGACCACTTTGAATCACAAAAGTCTTTTAGGAATCTTCTGCTGGAAAGATATATGATTAATTTTAATAATTTTCATTGAATCTAATCGTTTGCTATTTGACATTTTTTGTTTGGTATTATTTTGGTTTAAAAATTTAAAATGATTTAATGTTTTAATTTCCTTTTCAACTGTTATAAGTTGCTTGCTGGGTATGAATTATGATAATAACTTCTTAGAGAATTAACGTTAATTTTGTAATATGGAATGAACTCCTTCCTTAGAATGTGCATTGATGGTTAATCGGTCCGCGACATATTTCTGAACAAGAATAATATACCTATACATATGTATGTAGGCATGTATATGCTCAGGTAAAGATGTATATGCACTGGTAAAGATGCAGAACAGTGCAAAAATCTATTATTAACGCTGTTGCAAATGTATGAATCTAGATATGTATCATGTATGAAACGAGAAGAGCAGTCACAGAGTAAAATAATAGTTTTACGCAGTAAAAAGATTTTATTAAAATACAAATATTTACACAATTTAAAAAAGCAAATCTGGCTAGTCGTTACAGGAATTTCAGTTTAAATTTGTAATTAGCTCATCAGCTAGGTCAAACCACTTTTTATTATTTTCCTAATATTCTTTACACTCGATACCACTTTTATAAACCCTGCAGGGCTGCGCCATAAGTGCAACAACAACAACGATTGTGAAGATGGAATGGTTTGTCAATTCGAAAACAACAACAACCGAACAATTGGGGTCTCTAAGTTTATGTCAAGTAAAATCAAGCAATGTCTTTGTGATAATGATAATGGATATGTGGAGGATATTCTGCACGATATTTGCAATGGAGGTATGGCGAATTTTCATTTTAAAAATCAAAGTTGAAAATAATTTTCTGATATTTTTAGCTAATGATTCATATCTGGTAAATATTTTGGTATATGTCTGTTCTTTGATGACGCCGTTTGCTTTCTCCGCCTTCATGGCCATCAAAAAGAATTTCTAGAAAGCGATTTAAGCCCTGGCATGAGATATACAATCCAACCATTTATTTTTATGTCCTTTAGTGATCCATCGAATGTGCCTCAAAACAAACAAATCAAATGGAATCGCCTTGTTCAAACACTTAAGAAACATATGTATGCTCCTGATAATACTCTTTCAAATCCAGAAACCTAGCATAGCAAATTGGCTTTACACAATGTAATTGCAGTCGTAATTTGTCCAAATGTTAAATTGATAAGTTTCATAAGTACCACCGTAAATTTTATTCGCTTCTCACACAAAGTCGCGTTATACATAGATTATATACGATATATTGTTAATAAAGTTTTTATATAGGTATCGCTACAAAAATTTAGTCTGTACTTGATATATGCATATAAATAAATACACATAAATATAAACATATATAGTGGCGGTTATATTAAGCAACGTGTTTCGATTCAATAAGTAGACAGTTCTAACACAGTTTAACAAAATAATTGTAGTCTTGTACGAATATGCGATAAACCTGTTACGATTACATAATGTATCAAAGATATGTTACGCTGACTACGTTTTATCATTGTGAATCACATGAAACACAACCACGTCAAACAGTTTTACAAGTTCGCACTTCCAGGGCAAATCGTAGCTTATATGCAATAAAAAAAGCTAAATAAATTTTGTACATTTGCTGATGAAAGCTATACACATTGAACAATTTTTGTCCGTAGTAGTAAAATTTTATTAAATAAACGTTTAAAATTAAAATTGCGTATAATAAATGCTTTACAAAGGAGGTAAGTAAACTATATTATACTGTCCGCTGAGCTCGTAGCTTCGCCTGCTTTATGTAAAAACAAGTCAGAAAACCACAGTCGAGTGTGAGGTACCTACCACCCATTTTGAATAAAAGTAAAATATTGCGGTATTATTCTCAAAATATACCAAAATAATATTCTATAAAATTATAAAATACGAGATGGTATATTTGTCATATCGATATAGTATCACATTCAAAATATTCCGGAATATTCGCCAAAGTGCCTAAGACACCTAGTAAGTAGTCATTTTTGCTCATACAAAAGTATTTCTTTAATAACTTCGACAATTTTTAGTTATTGTTGAATATACATACAAAAATTCGCGACTTACCTTTAAAATTACGCTTGTTATTCGATTTTTGTCGATTATATAATTTTTTGACAGCATTTGTTATGTTTGCACACAGATCAAGTTTGTTTCAAATAGTATAGTAATTTCAACTATAGTAATTTCCGAAAATTTGCTTGCGATCAGATAAAAAAAAAAATAAATTATATACGAATTAATTTAGAATTCCTTCGGTATAATAATTCGATACCTCATTGTTTTGATTTTTTATCTATCTATAGGGTAGACAGGTATTACAACTTTGTGCCTGCAGGCAATGTATGTATGTAACAGGCAGAAGAAAGCATCTCACACCATGAAAAGTATACATCTGAATAGTTTCAACCTAAAAAAAATCAAATTTTATAAGAAACTTGAGACATTTCATATTTTTTGTTGTTGGCTTATACTTAACTACATTTCTAATCTAATTTTTAATAAGTTTAATAATGAATGAATCCGCCGTTTTTTTATATAACTTCATATAAACGATCGGGAATTGTTTGCACTATTTGCAGCGAAATTGTTGTGCAGGCCGTTTAAATTGCCGCAACTTAAAGTTGTTTTGCAATCAAATTGCCTGCCTCCTTCATATACCTTGCGCGATAGCAACCCCCATACGTTTTCCAATTTATTAAGGTCAGGTGAATATGGGGGCCATCCGAGCAGGTCCACATTTTGACCCTTAATCCATTCTTTTACAACCCTAGCTGTATGAATAGGAGCGTTATCTTGCTGGTAAGTCCATTTAATAACGTGAAAAATGTTAGAATAATGAGGAAACGCAGTCTGTATTATAGATTTGTAGGTTTCATTTTGGAAGTAACAAATTGCAGGTTACAAGTGCCAAAGTCTGATACCGACCGCCAAACCATTACGCCTCCCTCACAGCCATGACGGCTCAGGAAATGATCTTCCTTTCGAAGATCGCGATAATAATAATTGTATCCATCAGGGCTGTTCAAATTAAATTTGTTTTCCTCGGAAAAAAACATGTTCTGCGATTCGCTCGTCCAGCTTATATGCTTGCGCGCAGAGAGCAGTCGTGAAACTTTGCGTGCATCATTTAACGGCGTTTTTTTTAAGTTTCATTCGTTTTAGATGATCAGCCGACGAAATCACTCTTTTAACTGTTAACACCGCAAATTTCTTTAATTTTGGGTGCTGAGAGATGCGAATTGGACGCAGCTCGCACAATATGCATTCTGTCTGCCGCAGAGGTGGCAGTTGATTCCGCCTTTCATGTTTTCCCCGTACTCTGATTTGTTTCTCAAAAAATTACTCACAACAACATTTTGGCTTCGTCCAATTTTTTGAGCGATTTTGCGATGGCTAAGATCACTTTCACGATAGGCTTCAATTTGGCCTCATTCATACTCGGATAATTGTTCTCCGCGTCCTTTCTTTAATTCATTTAAAAAAATATATAAAATATAAAATTTGCATCAAAAATGTGACACCACACCGCCAAGTTTAATTGCAAACTAAAAATCTTTCAGGTGAACCTATTCAGTTGAACAAAAAAAAATGCATAGAAATTAGCGAAAGAAATAGCAAAACAGAATATGCAAAGTAGCGGTACTTCGCAAACGGTACTTTACTACCACACACTGACACAAATATAATGTTGAAATGTATTTAAAAAAAAACATGCGTACGATCAATATGTGATGAACAAATCATTGCAATGCAAGCGGATTTATGTGAACCTATTCAGTTAATCGGCAGTCTGTATATTCTCGATCAGCGTCAACAGCCGAAACAATATAACCATGTCCGTCTGTTCGTCCGTATGAACACCTACATCTCACAGACTATGATAGAAAAATAATTTGTTTTTCGACAGCACTTGTTATGTTTGCACGCAGATCAAGTTTGTTTCAAATTTTGCCACGCCCACCTTCGTTCCGCAAATCAACAAAAATCTAATAACAAGCGTAATTTTGAAGCTAGAGTTACGAATTTTGGTACATACAAAATTAACTTTAGTTTTTGTGATATGGGTAATTTTCTGAGGGATGGACGAATTTATATATGTTATCATAAAACAGAACAAGTTCCTAAAATCAATCTTAGCTCTAAAAATAGTGCTAATTCAAAGCTTTAAGAATAACCTTTACTTATTTTTAAAATTGTTTTAGTTTATGTTTTTTTTTGTCACTGTAAAGATGCTCGCACGTGACATTTATCAGAGAATTACCCATATCTGAAAATCACAAAAACAAATATAAAAATTATTTAAGAAATTCCTTTTTAGGAGCTTTGATTGACAATCTGGTATATTTAGTATTCTATGTGGTACCATTAATGAGGCAATGATTCTGAAAAGAGGCCAGAATTTAAATGGGCGTGGCTAAAATTTTTTTTGAGTAGACATATATATAAGCTAGAGTTGACCCCAATATCAATTGACAAAAATTTCAATGGTGTCCTGGTTCAAGAGTTACAGGATGTTGCGTATATGAAACATTGGGCAATTGTGTTATATATTTAAAATCAAGTTGATTTTTTCAAATACTGTTTATTTATATTTATGCATTATAGGACAGGAAACAATTTTTTTTTTGGGGCTTGGAGCAGAAGTGCCATTACACTTACTGCATTTACAGCTTGGAAATCCAGTGCTGCATAATCTACATCTTCCTCTTGATCCCCATTTCGGCAAATGATTATAACCATCAAGACGTAGTGATTTTGCTGGGCCTGCAACATAAGCTCTTTTATAGGGGTTTTATTCAGAGCCCTAAGAAGGAGCTGGTGATGATGGAGCTGGTGGTGATGGAGCTGGTGGTGATGGAGCTTTTATAATCTCGTCCATATTTCGATCTTCTTCTTCTTCATTTTCCTCATCAGCCGAATCACCCCATCAAAGTTGGCAAATTTTTTATACCCGCTACCCATAGGGTAGAAGGGTATTATAACTTTGTGCCGGCAGGAAATGTATGTAACAGGTATAAGGAGGCATATCGGACCCTATAAAGTATATATATTCTTGATCAGCGTCAACAGCCGAGACGATCTAGCCATGTCCGTCTGTCCGTATGAACACCTAGATCTCAGAGACTATAAGATATAGAGCTATAATTTTTTTTTCGATAGCATTTGTTATGTTTGCACGCAGATCAAGTTTGTTTCAGATTTTTGCCACGCCCCCTTCCGCCCCCGCAAATCAATAAAATCGAATAGCAAGCGTTATTTTAAAGCTAGAGCTGCGAATTTTGGTATATACAATAACAACTATAGTAGTTGTGATTCCTGAAAATTTGATTGCGAGCAGATAAAAATTGTGAAATTTATTAAATAAATACTTTTGTATGGGCAAAAACGCCTACTTCCTAGGGTTCTTAGTTGCTTTGGGTGACAATCTGGTATATTGTGCCGTCTATGATATATTTTGAATGTGGTACCATATCGATATACCTAATATACCGCTCGGTATATTTTTAGTATTTTTTTTGTAGTATTTTCGGTATATTTCGAAAATAAAACAGCAATATTTTGCTTTTATTAAAAATGGGTAGCGGGTATCTCACAGTCGAGCACACTCGACTGTAACTTTCTTACTTGTTTAATCTCAGCTTGAGTCAGACCTTTTGGGCGCATCTTAGAATCTGTATACAACAAAAATTTATTTTTCGAAAATTACCACAATAGACCAATGTTGCATATACGCAACACACATTTACAAAATTACTACAAACAAACTAAATAATATTTTCATGCGGGGTTTTGTTTTAAATACTCACTTACCTTTCTTCAGATAGTTGTTGAACTTGGTTTTAGGATGAAGTAATTATTTTAATGTTTTTTTTTAACACTTTTTAAAAACCAAGTATTCTTGCACAATGAACTACACTCTCGGGAAAATAGCTACAAACTGAACGCGTCTGCAGCTGACTACCGAACAAATATGTATAATTTCACTCAATACATGCACCTATTTTTCTGCGAAAGAATTAAAACAAAAAAATTGAAGTAACGGTAGATAGAGGCTCATAAACACAATGTTGCGTATACGCAACAGCGGGCATGAGAGGGATAATATTTTGGTAAACTCATCTAAGAAAGTGCGATATCGAAGGAAATTATTCCACTTGCAAATGTTTGTTTTGCAATTCTTAAAATAACAAGTGAGAAAGCTACAGCGAGTGACTGTGAGATATACGCTACCCATTTTGAATAAAAGCAAAATATTGCGGTATTATTCTCAAAATATACTAAAAGTACTACAAAATGCTAAAAATATTCCCAACGTTATATTTGGTATATCGATATATTTGATATATATACAGTAGATTCCGGTTATAACGACTTTCAAGGGACCGACCATTTTACGTCGTTATAACCGGAGGACGCACTAACCGGAAGGAGCAAAAATAAATTTTTTTTTTTGTTTATTTTATGGTTGCCAGTTCGTAATAGGCTTTTAAAATAAAACAAATTAATTTTTAAATAAAAAAAAATTTTTTTGTAGACATTTTGCGGGTGTAATGCACACCCGCTTAAACTGAATGACCTCTTCATTGCACATTTTGTGCATTTTGCGCAATAACTCACATTTGGCGAAATTACGCATTAAAAAAAAAAAAGCAGATAAAACTAGAAATATAACAGAATAGGCTATGTGGTCTGCACACGCACGCTGTAAAGTTTACAGTGTAAACATTTGTGAGCCGTCAGCATTGCACTTCGACTGTCTCTCTCTAACAGCAGCGTTGCTAAGGCCATGATACAATTATACATATATGTCAAGGAGACATTAATATTAGCTTCAAAATATGTAAATATTAATATCATCGTCTAAGGGTTAATGCGCATTTCATTGTCGTCTCGTTCACACTACCACGCTGTGCCTCTTTCACTCGCACTCATTGCTAACATAGACAGGGTACCAGCTTTTTTCCGACGAGACTACCTTGTATAATTGTATCATGGCTAAGGCGACGGCTAAGACTGACAGAGAGTAGTAAGAGTCTAAGAGCTTCGTGTCGCTGCTACGCACACAAGCAAGGGTGCCGATCACTGATATTACGTCGTTTGATACTTAAATTTGTTGGCATTTTTTCGCTGAATTTTTTTTCGTCGCTATATCCGGTTGAATTCTGAAAAATTTCGTCGGTATAAGCGGTTAGTCGCTAAAAGCGGAGACGTTCTAAGCGGAGGCGCTTTCATATAAGTTTGTATGGGGACCAACCAAGCCATCGAGTTTTCGTCGTAATAACCGGTCGGACGCTATAAGCGGAGTCGTTATAACCGGATTCTACTGTATATACTTGATCTGCGTGCAAACATAACAAATTCTGTTGAAAAAAATTATTGCTCTATTTATAGTCTCTGATATCTAGGTGTTCATACGGACAGACGGACATGGGTAGATCGGCTCGGCTGTTGACGCTGTTCAAGATATATATGTTTATAGGGTCAGAGATGCCTCCTTCTACCTGTTACATAGATTTCCTGTCGGCACAAAGTTATAATTAAGGAAACAGACAGAGACGACAAAACAACAGTTTAAAGAAAATCGCCAAGCTAATCAATTTGACCACTTTGCATAGAAATATGATAGTTGCAGAGCAAGTTGATTATTGTATTATTGATAAATAAAAAATAAAATTTATATAACCTTACTATTTGAATTCGGTCATTGCTAATTTTCGATTTGTTTCTATAGTATTTGCTATTCATCTTCCTGCATGAGTTTGTTTACTAAATAAAGTACACGCAATGCGTATTAAACCTAACATCATAGAATCGCATCGTTCAAACAGATATGCTTGGTCTAAAATTTAGACTCTAAATATGCTATAAGCGTTATAGCATCGTGTTCCGGCTTCGGAGTGGTACCGAACTGGTTCACACTGAAGAAGTTGTGGGGATTAATAACATTTATGTTTTGACTTGTATGGCAATGCTTCAGTATAACCTTTTTTTTATAAGAAGGCAATATTGGATGTAAATATCAGCACCAAAAAACTCGGTTCTTTTCGGTTTCTTGCCGTTCAGATCGAATGTTATGTTCGCGAGCTATAGCCTGCTGCACCCAAAACCTCGGTTATTTTCGGTTTTTTTTTTTCCGTTCAGGCCAAATGTTACGTTCGCCCCATGTAAAAACCCATAAGAAAAAGTCGGTTTTTCTAGGTTCGCGAGCTACGTAGAAATAGCGAACATACTCTTTGGGTAATTACGCGATATTTTATCGTTGTGACAACGAAAAAGAGCTCACCACTAAACAAACAGCTGACATTTAAGTGCGCCAAGGTATGAAAATAGAAAAATAAAAATTTTATTTTGCTTTTTAAAGCAAATTTGTTATATTTTAGATGAAATAAAAATTCGCAAGCCGTCAATATAGTGGAGTGGCATCCACGAGGTTTTGTTGTTCGAGTTATGGGAAGAGAAATGTAATGTCTTTTTTGGCCAATCCACGAAGGCGCTCCACAAGGATGCCAAACTCCTCCCTATTAATTTAAAAATTATCTTAAAAAAAAATTTGGTGTTTCCAGGAATATCGCGCTCCCGAAAACACCCATGCCGTTGCTAAAAAGTAAATGTATTTATGTAAATATAACATTGCTGCCAGCAGATCTACTTACATAGGCCCAAACTGATGGGCCTTTACTATTGGCAATGACCTATACTTCCTCCACTTCGTTAAAATCCTCATATAAACCTTGCAATTTAAGAAATTTTTCCATTTTAGAAATGCGCGTGCTTTTTTTTTGAATTGTTCGCCAATTCGTGTTTGCATTTGAACAGCTGACATTTCAGAGCGGCCATATTGAGAAATTTACCGTTGCCCATATTTTTCGGTTCGTGCCAATGGAAACCCCGAAACGGGACTTTAAAAAACGTAAAAAAAACTGAGTGAAGTGGAAATAGGCTATAATACATTAAAAAAAAAGCTCTCAGATCCGATATAATTGTATCGATAGTTGGCGGTAGTTGCAAAGTTATCTTCACATATCATCGATGCTTGCTATATAAAATCGATGTAATAATCAAAATTATATTCTTCGATAGTTCTATCGATGTATTCCCACCTCTAGTAGAAACACATGCTGTCCATGCTAAGCCGTATTTTGACTGACTAAACGAAATGAAGCGTTTGACGGAAGAACGTACAAAAGTTCTCTTCGAGAAACTAGCAAAATAGTATGTATTACAACCAATTAACCTTTTTAAAATGAAAAATAACACTTTCTGTTGCAGCATCGGCACTAATGTTCAGCAATTAATTGATCGACCTGACGGCACTTACTGTTTTCGTGAGCATAAGGATCGAGTTTATTATGTTTCAGAGCGCATACTAAAATTAAGTGAGTGCTTCAGCTACAAACAAATAGTATGTGTTGGGACTTGCTTTGGAAAGTTCTCTAAAACCAACAAACTGAAATTTCACATCACTGCGCTTTACTATTTGGCACCTTACGCCCAGTATAAGGTGTGGGTGAAACCTTCCTTTGAGCAGCAGTATCTGTATGGCAATCATATACCTAAATCTGGATTGGGTAGGATTACAGAAAACGCTGGACAATACCAAGGCGTTGTTGTCTTTTCGATGAATGATTTAGCTCTCGGCTTCGGCGTTTTAGCGCGCTCCACAACAGAATGCAAAACGGCGGATCCATTGACAACTGTTTGTTTCCATCAATCTGATATTGGAGAGTACATTCGGGCCGAGGATTCTCTGTTTTAATGTTGGTTACTAAGGAAGTTTAAAAACTTAATTTAACAGTTTAATGGCTTTATGAACTGACAATGCTGAAAAATGGAGAACAAATTCGGTTTATTTTAAGTACATATTTAATGAAAGTTATACAACTGAAATAAGTGCAAATTTGTATTTTTAATTGGGCTTACATTTTTTATTTTTCTGCTCCTCTTGGCTTACTGACTTAATAATAAAAAGAAAAATCAACCGAAAATTAACAAATTAAGAAATTTTGCAACACTGATAACATTCGATAAGTGTATTAGTTGACTACATTTTCCGTTTTTTTGCTTTCTTTTTTTAGAGGATCGCAAAGGCATTTGAAATAATTATACAGCGCCAAAATTTATAAATGCAATCAGCTGATTTATACCTATGCTGCACGTTTTCTCGATAAATGTACCTAAATGTTAGCCAAAATACGGTCACCTTTTTAAGAATCATCATCGTTCATAACTCGGCTTTTATTAGTCGTTCCTTCATACACCCAGCCGATTATGAAATGATGCTGCGTATGAAAATTCAGTAATTTCCAATAATAGAAGTTCTGTTTAGTCTAAATAATATATATAAACACACTATAATAAAGCTAGACTCGGACTACAGTGCTGCAAGTTGCTAAGTAAATTGTTGTGAAAAGTGACACAGCACTTACATTGCCAACATAACTTAAAAATACTTATTTTAAGTAGCAATTACAGTGTATTCTCAAAAGTAGAATGCTTACAGCTAAATTTGTTTTCGTTTTGCCCTAGTGCATAGAATTTAAATAAATAAAAGGCTTTTCAATGGCGAACTTGAAAACAACTCCATTATGGCTGCTTTTATTGCTTCAAGTGATTATTGGTAAGTATTTGACTGAGTAATATTTTCAACACATTTTATATAAAGAAATCGATTGCTGACTCATATTTGCATTTGGATTTATTTTAACTGAAGTTCGTGGCGAACGTTCGCGGGATACAATGTATCAATCAATTTTGGGCGCCAGTTGCTTTCGCCGATTAAACGGCACACATCAGACTGGATGCTCATGTGAGTAGATTGAGATGTACTATTGACTTAGTCAGTAAACAGTGGCTTATTTACTTCTTACGATGCAGCGACTCATTCCGGATCTGTCGGCGTTTTGCACTTGATAAATTACGATGCTGACCTAGACTTTTTGCTTGGGAATCCCCCTTCACCGCCATACGCGCCGATGATCCCGCCACATCTCTTCACCAGGAGCAACTTGTTGCGTCTAAAAGAGGCCGGACCAAAAATTATTTCAGCTGTACTGCTGATAAACAAATCGGAGAAGATGCAGCAGTTCTCACATGAGCTTTCTTGCCCAAATAAGTACAGTGGAATAGGAAGGGGCGGCAATAGCAGCGAGACCTGTGATGAAAGCAACACTGCTCTCACTTGGAATCCTTGGGGTACGGGACTACTGCACGAGGACTTTCCGTTCCCCATATATTATATAGCCGACTTCGATGAAATACTCAAGTTAGAGAACTGCTTTACCAAGTTCAATAGTGTTAACTTCGACTCGCAAGCATTGCGTAGCTTATGCGCTGTCGAAGTGAAGGCATTCATGTCGGCAGCTGTTAACTCGGAAGTTTGCATGCGACGTACCAATTTCATCAACAATCTAGGGGGTAGTAAATACTGTGATCCTTTGGAAGGTCGCAATGTTTATGCTACATTGTATCCCCGAAATTCGTCTGAACTTATTGACGAAACTAAATTGCGTAAGTCGAATCCCGCCGAGAAGTTCATAATTATTTCATGTCGCTTAGACACCACAAGCATGTTTGATGGAGTGGGTAAGTCTCTGATCCTGCGTCTACAGAACACTTTAATGATGATAATCACACTGATTTTTTTAGGTGTGGGAGCCATGGATTCTCTCACAGGCCTGGCGACGTTGACTATCGTGGCGCATATGTTGCGACAGCTGCTGCCGGATCAGAACACTTTACCAGATCCCCATCGAAATGTTCTTTTTGTGGCATTCAATGGTGAATCCTATGATTTCATTGGATCTCAAAGATTTGTCTACGATATGGAGAATCTGAATTTCCCCCGCCGTTCGGCACAAAGCACCCCTATTTCATTTGAGAATATCGAGTTTATGCTAGACATTGGCACTTTAGACGACATTCGCAACATTAGGCTGCACACACTTCATAAATCTTCGACGGTGGCTCAAAAATTACTACAGCAGCTTAATCGTTACGCAAAGTCTTCTCACTATGATTTTCAATTGAACATCGGATCTAGTGCTGGCTATAACATGCCACCAACGTCAGCACAGTCATTTCTTCGTCGAGATGACAATTTCCCGGCTTTTATATTAAATGCATTACCTAGCAATAAGTACTATCACTCGATATATGATGATCGAGATAATGTTGGGTTTATGTATGCGAATACCAGCCAAGATTACACATCTTTGACTGATGTCAGCGACTTCAAGAACTTCAATGCTAATTCTCTTCAAATGAAAATTCGAAATGTTTCTTCAATAGTGGCTATGGTTCTTTATGAGACTTTAACGGGTCGACAGTATGAATACAAAGATGTAGCCAATCCTGTGTTATCCGATGAGTTTTTCTACTGTTTCCTTCAGTCTTCTGACTGCCCGTTGTTTAAAGCTTCTTCGTATCCGGATAGTCCCCCTGGTCTACCACTGCCCCCCATGCGGTAAGTGTTAATCTAATTTCTTACTGTAAGAGTATAAAATACGATTTGAGTCGACCCAGGTACATAAGCGTTTTAGGAGGCTCGCAAGAATCATCAGGCTGGACATATCGCATGCTGGGCTATTTGTTATCGCAGCCGCAACCACATGTGCTAAAAGAGAGTTGCACCCAGTTGCCTCTATGTTATTATTCTGGCTTCAATGGTACTGGGGAATGTCGTCTCACCACACAGAACTACACTCATGCTTTAAGTCCGGCATTTCTTATAAATAGTAAGTGTAATAATAACACAGTAGGAAGGGAGCTTCTCTATATAAACTCAAATTAATAATGATTTTTGCATTTCAGATTATAATTGGAGTTCAGGCCAATACTCTACGTGGACTGAATCAACGTGGTCACAATTTAGCGCTCGTATTTTTTTACGACCTTCCAAAATGCATGAAATCACCATTTTAAGTATTGGTATTGTGGTATTCATCATATCATTCTGTTTGATATATATCATCAGCTCACGGTGGGAAGAACTTTTTGATGATGTACCTGCTAGCAATGCAGCGTAAGTTTCTTGCGTTTAGATTGGAATATGGAATGAATGGTTCTTGTAAAAAATCACACTTCTTGTAGATATTGTGCATACATTCTTATTTCGCCGTCTTTTAAATTAAATTAATTTTATATTATTTTTAGATTATTTAATTGACGTTTTTTAATTAACTCTGCTGGACCAGCAGCACAATCTACTAAAGCGTCTTCATCTCTCAGCTGTGCATGCTAAATATACTTCGAAGTACATAGTTATCTGCTTTGTAAAACATTAATTGTGTGTATTAATATTGTGTGAATTTTGTTTTTTAGATTTCCGCCTCCAACGAATTGTTAGTGCAAAATTATTGCTTGCATGGACGTAAATAAAAATTAAAAGAAAACCAGGATGAATTAACAGAGAAGACACTTAAAAGATCTTTAAACTTGCTAAAGTTAAAGCGTAGGATATAAATAATTATTTTGATGTATGTATTTTTGTATTTTAAACACATAAGAATAGCATATTACTTGTATTATAACATCGTCAGTTTTTAATTGTGCTAATTTGCCAAATCAAATTAAACAATAAATTGATCTAACAATCTGATTTCAGATTCATTATATATACATATGTTTAAAGGTTTCCGTTGCGCTGTAAATTTTATACCATCTTCTCGTATAAATACTAACTCTTAAATTTCATTCATTGTTTCTAGCATCACTTTTGGAAGGTTTATGTCTGCTACTTGGAATACTAACTTAGTTTGCCCTCAGCCATCCTTGCCGTCGAAGGTTTACAATTGAATCGACTATTACACGCTTCGAAGACTTCATATAACCACCGCTTAGTAACATGACCACAGGTATTTCAAGAGCCCGGAAAGTACTGAATACCATGAGGTCTCTTTCAATAACACCATCTGCGGTAATAGCTAAATTTCCCAGTGGATCGCCCTTCAAAATATCGGTGCCAGCATTAAATATTACAACATCCGGCTTAAATTCAGATACAGCTTGTATAAGGCAACGATTTAGTTGCCCCAAATAATAAGCATCTTCCGTCATATGCCGCAATTCAACTCCGCAACGTATGGATGTCTTAGCTTCGTTGTCTTTTGGATATATGGACGCATTGTACATATCTAGTATGTATACAGAATCGACGTTCTTAAAATCTCGCTCGTGACCATTTCCTTGATGGGCGTCCAGATCGATAATCATAGCTTGTTTCACGCGAACTGATTCCAGTTCAAATAAACGTAATATTAGTAATGTAATATCTGCATATGGGCAAAAGCCACCTCCCTTGTAGGAGCAACAGTGATGAAATCCGCCACCCAAATTAATAGCCCAACCATATTCCAAAGCCAATTTACCAGCTAATATTGAGCCAGCTGTTTGGTATCGCATCGGCCGTAGGTATCCACTCTGCACAGTGAAATTGGGCATAAGGATCAGGGCCGGAACCTCTGCAATGCCAGCGACATTGGCACTCCATTTCAGGGATTTCAAATACTTGGGAGTGTGTACGCGCAGTAGCTGTTCCTTGGTAATCTCTGTGGGGCTGTAGAAATCCCCACTGTTCAGAGTTAATTGTGTGCACAACAACTGAAAGAATATCGAAGCAGTAACGACATAAAATCATGATATGTCATGTGAATTACCTGGTGGACATGCTTTCCTTTGGCTGCATCGAAAGGATGAAGCTTTTCGAGACCAGCAAAGTGAACTGAATAATTCTTTGAGTAGACAATTGGCAACTTATTCCGTACCCGTATGTCATCCGAACTCATTTTATAATTGGTTCGCTATTTTTTTTATATCGAATTGAGGATATTAACTCACTGATTAATTACAAAAGCTACTCGAGGTTAATAAAATACAATCGACCAGCTTTTGCAATAATAAAGAGTGCATAAACTCATTACTGTTATTTATTTTTTTTTGTAATGTAACATAAAAATTTTGATTTTGGATTTTACCATATTTACGCTTCTTATTATGATTTACCAGCGTGACCGTAATATACATTTCGCCAGATACTATTTTGCCTATAGCAGAATATACCAGTTCTCCTGTAACTATGTACATAGTTTTGGTTACATTGAGTTCTTGTTTTTAATTTAAAAACACCACTCACTGAAAAATTACATGTGAACATCATTTGGCACCTGATGTTATTTTATCTTGGCATCTGTTATAAAATTATTTAAACAAATAATTAAATTTCAAACTTAAATTTATTATTTATTTTTTAAATTTTTCATGTAATCATTGAGAGATTTTGTTTCGATAATACACGCACCGATGATTAAGTTTTTGTATACTGCGGTAATTGTTAACTAGAGGACTCCCACGATAATCTCTTAGTGACCAAAAGCTCTTAATCTGAGTAAATTTTAACTTCAGTATGAGTATATGTACAACAATAATAAGGAATGTTGCAGTCCAGTGTGCTTGACTGTAAGATACCCGCTATCCATTTTCAAAACAGTGTAATGCTATTATTGAGCTTACATACATATGTATGTATGTGTGTACCAAGGTGGGACTTTTACTTTCAAATTACGCTAGCTGATTTTTTTTTTCGATTTGCAGGGACAATGCAAATATCTGAAACAAACTTTTTTTGTTTGCTCTCTCAAAAAAAAAAGATAGCGGGTATAAAAGTTACAAACCACTTGTGGCTTACATAATTTTCGGATACATTTACAGGCTTAGTAAACACAATCCAATTTACAGCCTCATGGCAAGGTGGTGTAGTAAGCGAACCTACAAAAAAGTTTTGTTCGATAGTTAACGATTAAACGAATACAAAATATACGAACCGTTATATACAAAGAATTCGTCCCTTTCAACGTCTTTTACAAAATCTCTTAAACAGAAATTACCTTGGAGGAATCTCGTTTGTTTAGCATATCTCACATGAATCAATTCATTAAGAAGTCTGTTTATAATGCTAGGTTCTCGTTTGCGGTGCTATTTAAAGGGTACATTATAGATATACTATATATCTCTTCCCATCTATAATAAATAAATTACCGGTACAGATCTTAACATTAGTGACAGAACTACGAATCCATCATTTGCCATTATGGCATCATTTTGCAAGGAGTATGCGCAATTTTGATGCAGAATATGCATTTCGGCGTCGTATCGGCAGCAGTTTATAATGTGCTCAGAACCTTTGTTTTCTGGGGATCCCCAATGGAAATGTAACTGCACGGCCTTATAGAGGCACTTGAGTTTACAACCGCAAACTGCAGGTTGGTTGCCATCAACTACCACAGGTATTGACATAATCACAGTATGTCCATTATTGGTGATTTTTAAGGGTCCAACCAACATTTTGTTATAGTTTATAAATTTTAATTTTTGCGCCAATGAGGGGATTGCCTAATATAAGATGATGTAGCTTCAGTGTAAGATACGATAAGTTAGATACACTTACTGTTTCCGTTGACAGTGCAACAGGGGATTGCTTTTCGCCTTTTTTCACATTCCAATCTTTTCCGTGTTTGTCATAATTAAAAAAATTTACTATTGAAAATCTTCTCACTGCAGGATGCATTTAAAATCGCTTTCAAAATGAGTTCCGCTTGCCAAAAGGGGGAAAAAATACATAAATTAAAAAGTTTCTTACGACGACAAAATCATTATTAATTCATTCGATTAAGTTGCAAATGTCAAGTTTATTTTTGTTTCGTTTTTTTTTACATTTTATATTGTTTGTTTTGTGTTGATTTAGAGTTGGCGGAAAGATATGGTTCGATTGTTGATATCCTGAAGCTCCCGGTAGGTATTGATTAGTGGACGACTCCTTGAGTCTTGCAAGTTCCAAAGTTTAGCGATCTGAGCATTTGGATAATCTAAGACATCTTTGAACACGGTCCATGTAACTGATTCAGCGCAGTCCGGTGTAGTCAATGAGCCTTTATAAAATTGTGATTGCATGACAATAAAACCATATTAACGTTTATAGTTTTTCGGCAAGAGAGTACATACCTTGATATGTGTAAAACTCTCCAGTCACAATGTTTCCTAACAATTGTCCCACATTAAACATTCCTGTGATAGTGGTATTGGATTGGTATGTGATAATTCGTGGCAATGCATTAAATACTTTGTTGAGACCATAATGTTGTGAAATTGGTCTTGGGCGAGCTCTGAACATGACTCCCAGGACAGCAAGACCATCTGAAAACGCACTGGCTTCTCCTACACTTAAGTCAGCATACCTAGTGTTCTTATGAACAATGTGCATTTCAACATCGTAACGCTCAAAATTGATTGCATGCTCAGAACCCTTGCTGTTGGCAGAACCCCAATGAAAGTGTACACTCTGTGCCTCGAAGACGCCTGGTAGTAAACCGCCACTGATGGATGGGCGTTCTCCTCGTCGTGTTGGTGGCAATACCATGTTCGCTGCAATGTATTTGTAATTAATGTTTTATTTTTAGGAGCATAACCATGAAAGGTGATCGTATGTATGTTCAAATCAGATCTGTATTTTGTAAGCTTATAATAAATGAGAAATCACACCTGTATGTCCGTTGTTCACTAGCACCAATGGAGTTTGCAGTTGTTGATTGTAGTTTTGGAATCGAATGCGGGGAATAGAGACCACATCGGCCTATTGAGACGGCAAAAAAACATAAAAAATATGCAGGTTATTTTAATGAATGAACTTTAAAAATCGCAGATTTGAGCACTTCTCTCCACAATCACTTATGGCACTCACATCATCGTAAATTAAATCAATAGGAGATTGTTTTTGCCCACTTGCACAAGTTCCTGTCCAGTCGTTGCCTTGGTTGTCGTAGTTGTACTCTCCTGCAGCAATTTCCAATGCCTCATCAGCCTTCAAATCACTGAGATATTCAGCAGTCAATTCTGCATAGTTTAAAGTTTACGAATGAATTAAATAAGTAATTAGTCATAAGTTTAAGAACATACCAAAGTCGGCTAGTACACAAGCAAAGCTTAATGCTAGCAAATGCAAATGCATCAGCCTAAAATCTTTACAATGCTTTAAAAGATTCATTTTTAGAGTAAAAATTTGTTATTAAAAATTTGCTCAAAGCACACAATGCACTGAATAACGCTTGCAAGAAGACTGTAGCTTTTATAGAAGCGGGCACTACATTTTATAGGTGCTCTGGCTTTTCAAACTCATCTTCTTTATGCGAGTATATATGCAGATAAGACCACTTCGGTTCGCTTGTTAGGCCTAGTGAATTTGCATAGTAATTGCAACGCGGTTTTACAGTTTGCATTGGGAACCAGCTCAATAATTGACACTAGCGCATCTGCTGTCTTTACATTCTAATTTGCTTCACTATCCTGAATGTAATCGTATTAAGGCCATTTAATTCTTTACTAGCACTGTTATAAGTGTAAAATAATAAATATAAATGGAACGTCCTGTATAAGCAAACAGGAAACACAATGAACTACAGCTTTCGTGAGTTAATATCTTATTGAATTTGAGCGTTAAATTGTCAAATGTCTAGTTGAATGCAATATAGCATATACATTTGCTTGAAATAAAAGAAAGTAAATTTGAGACCCCTACAAGCTCTAACTTCTATGGATTTTGATAGTAAATTAAAAATATATGATTTAAATAGATAAATATATCTAGCAATTTCAAAGTAGAAATTGTCAAAGTGTAGTGATACTCACATTACTTGTACGCACAAAGCATGAGTGCCCTGAGCAAGTAATATATTTTTATACCCGCTACCCATAAGGTAGAAGGGTATTATAACTTGAATGTACATATGTAACAGGTAGAAGGAGGCATCTCCGATCCCATAAAGTATACATGTATATATATTCTTGATCAGCCTCAACAGCCGCGACGATCTAGCCATGTCCGTCTGTAAGTCTGTCTATTTGTTTCAATTTTCTGCCACACCCACTTCCGCTCCTGCAAATTAACAAAAATCGAATAACAAGCGTAATTTTAAAGCTAGAGTTGCGAATTTTGGTTTATACAATAATTACGATAGTAGTTATAATTCCTGATTTGGTAGCGATCAGATAAAAATTGTCGAAGTTAATAAATAAATACTTTTGTGTGGGCAAAAACGCCTACTTACTAAGGGTCTTAGTTGCTTTGGCCGACAATCTGATATATTGTGCAGTCTATGGTATATTTTCAATGTGGTACTATACCGATATACTAAATATACCATTTCGTATATTTTTAGTATCTTTGCAGCATATTTGGTATATTTTGAGAATAATACCGCAAAATATATTGTTTTTATTTAAAATGGGTAGCGGGTATCTCACAGTCGAGCACACTCGACTTTAGCTTGCTTACTTGTTTTATATATATAATTTGGATAAATATGCTGGATATTATTAGATATATCGTTAGCTAAAGATTTTAAATTTAGTAAATTGTAATAAACTAATTACTAGTTTTATTATAATGTAAAAATGTTGATAACCAGTGTAATTTTTCATTACCCTAATCTTCAAAACTTGACACATTATGAGGAAGCTGAGTTTTAAACGACGTTTAAAATCCCATTAGGTATATGTAGACGATACCTAATCCACTAACACGTGTTAACCTATTACGAGAACCAGCTGATATATAATGGGTCTTCCTTAGAACAATTTTTTGGACATGAAAATTCTTTAGTTTGCGAAATAATATTTTGTTCTGCAGTATGTAAAGTTCAATTTACCCCCAAACAGCCCATAACATCGGTAATATTAGGTCCTTGACAATTTTAGTTTTACAATAATTTGGACACAAGTAAAATTGATCAAATATGGTGGATTCGGATCCAACCCGATAGACAATTTTCCTAATTTTTATCTTCATTATTATTATATTACTGGTCACATTACCCATTTTAAAAAACTTGCCAATACAAAACAAGTAAGAAAGCTACAGTCGAGTGTACTCGACTGTGAGATACCCGCTACCCATTTTGAATAAAAGAAACATATTTTGCGGTATTTTCTCAAAATATACCGAATATACTGCAAAAATACTAAAAAATATACCAAATGGTATATTTGGTATATCGACATAGTACCGCATTCAAAAAATACCATAGACGGCATAATATACCAGATTGTCAGCCAAAGCAACTCAGACCCTAGTAAGTAAGCGTTTTTGCCCATACAAAAGTATTTCTTTAATAACTTCGACAATTTTTATCTGATCGCAACCAAATTTTCAGGAATCATAACTACTATAGTAAATATTGTATATACCAAAATTCGCAATTCTAGCTTTAAAATTACGCTTGTTATTCGATTTTTTTGATTTGCGGGGGCGGAAGTGGGCGTGGCAAAAATTTGAAACAAACTTGATCTGCGTGCAAACATAACAAATGCTGTCGAAAAAAATTATAGCTCTATCTCTTATAGTCTCTGAGATCTAGGTGTTCATACGGACAGACGGACAGACGGACAGACACACAGACGGACAGACGGACATGGCTATATCGTCTCGGCTGTTGACGCTGATCAAGAATATATATACTTTATAGGGTCGGAGATGCCTCCTTCTACCTGTTACATACATTTCCTGCCGGCACAAAGTTATAATACCCTTCTACCCTATGGGTAGCGGGTATAAAAAGAAAAAACAAGTAAGAAAGCTACAGACGAGTGTGCTCGACTGTGAGATACCCGCTACCCATTTTAAATGAAAGCAAAATATTGCGGTATTATTTTCAAAATATAGCAAAATACTAAAAATATACTAAGCGGTATATTTGGTGTATCGATATAGTACCGCATTTAAAATATACCATAGACGCCACAATATACTAGATTGTCAGCCAAAGCAACTAAGACCCCTTGTAAGTAGGCGTTTTTGCCCATACAAAAGTATTTCTTTAATAACTTCGACAATTTTTATCTGATCGCAACCAAATTTTCATGAATCATATCTACTATAGTTATTATTGTATATATTAAAATTCGTAACTCTAGCTTTAAAATAACGCTTGTTAATAATAAAACCATTATTGTTTGCTTAAATAATGGTTTTATTAGGTTTACTGTAACGAGAGAAAGACTTACCTATAGTAGAGCTCAGAACGCGAGTAATACCCCAAATACCCTCATTTCCCATCTTAAGCTGACGTTGTTTTCTTTATAATTAGGTGTGGGATTGAGACCCTAATGTTTGTTCGCTCTGAAAATTATTCCGAGGAATCGACAATTTTTCTTTTATTAGGCAAAAGTTTATCCAAACTGTGAACTGTATCTTTGAGGAATGGTCGTTATTCTACTTTACACGACAGGCGTCGATTTATCAAGATAGGATTGAGTCGGTGCAGAAACGGGTTTTGATATTTACTCATCGTAGTTTAAATTGAAACCTTAATATAAGATTACCACCTTACCGTAGTAGACTTTTATTACTAAACCTTCCTTCTCTTCTGGTCGTAAAACCATGCAAGGTGCTATTTTCATGCAGACTAATTAATGGTGAAATGGACTCTTTGGAGCCAAATTAGTTTTGCTGTTCATTATCTGTCCAACGTCTTTTAATATTTGTACGCGGTTTTCAATTAATGCATGCTGTTAAAAAAATCTATTTTGTTTTGTCCGCGTGTCAACAAGCTTAGTATCGCTGGGCCACTTGATGGTACTGCCGTTAGTACGTCAACGTCCAAATAAACAAATAAACAAATGTAAAACTAAAATATGTTATGTTGAACTGGTAAAAGAAGAATTAGCCTTGACTTTTGAGGGCCCGTTTCTATTTCAAGCTGAGAGAATACTCTGAACCGAGAGAGCATAGCTCACTGGCCATGAAGATGCTCTAATGTTTCACTGACATTTTTTGACCTGTTGAATTGTCTGTTGTTTAGTTTATATCATAAGTGTGGTGCGTGATAGAAGCTGTGAGTTTTGCATTAATTCATGCTGCGCCATTTCACTTCAATAAATTTGTGGAGGTTTCTGATACGTAAACCATTGATAGTACAACTCTCTATTGATCTTATACTCTCCAGGACATAGCGTTTATGGCTGCTTTGGTGTCAAGAAATATGTTCTCCGCACTAAAGGATTAAATGAGCCAGTTCAGTTTTGTTTTCTATTGCAAAAACCTGCGCATTAGAGTTTGCGATTTTCAGGGTACTACACTAAGTTTGACGCATTTTTCACGCTTTCTTCTGTATTAGATAGCCTTGTCCTTGCTTGCAATCCAGAATTACTCCGACTTTCTTTACATGAATGCTCGATGTTAAAAAAATATTGCCGATTTTATGAGGGTCCATCGCGCCACCATGTACATACGTCTTTACGAAAGAGATGATGTACTACGCCCGACTTCTTCATTCTTTTAACTCCCTGGAAAGTGTTTGTATAGACAACCTATTTTTTCGCAGTGATATCGGAAAGTGATCACTTGCAAAAATATAAATTACTTTAATACATTGAAAAGAACACGCTTGGAGCCATTTTCTCATGAAGAAATAATAGACGTAAGTTCCAGGTCTGCATGTGGAATAAATTCCGAAAGAATTAGCAAAACAAGTAAGAAAGCTACAGTCGCGTTTGCTCGACTAAAATATACGAAGGGCTACATTGGTATGTTGATATATTACTACATTCGAAATATACTATATAGTACAAAACACCAGATTGTCAGTCAAAGCAACTACTACCTGTAGTAAGTACGCGTTTTCACCATATAAAAAATATCTCCGCTCGATTGAATAAATAAAACAAAATTTTATGATATTTCCAACGATCTCATGTCTCGTCGTGATCGGTATTCTGATAGTCATATAGGGCATCCACAAATTATGACTTAAGCGGAAGAAAGGATCTCCGACCCCATAAAGTATATATATTCTTGATCAGCATCAACAGGCGAGGCGATACAACCATGACAGTCTGTCCATTTGTCTGTATGCACATAGATCTCAGAGGCTATAAGAAATAGAGCTATAATTTTATTCGACAGTCCTTTTTTTATGAAGATTAAGTTTTATTTAGTTGCCACACCGACATTTTGAAGCTAGATTCACGATTTTTGCTATATGCAATCTAACAGTCTATATGATTCCTGAAAATGTTGATGCAATCGAATAAAAAAATTTAGAAGTTGTTTAAATAATAATTTTAGATGACAATAACCGGCTGCTGAAGACGGGTCTTCGTGGCATTGACTGATAATCTAATATATTATATTATGTAATATAGGATATTGTAAATGTAATATTATATCGATAGCCTCCGGTATATTTTAGAATTTTTGTGGTATATGAATTGGTATATCTTAAGAATAATATCGCATTATTTTTCTTTTACTCAAATTGGGTAGCGGGTATCTCAGCTTTCTTACTTTTTTTAAGAAAAGGGTCTAAGATCGGACATGATTCCACTTCTATACACATTCGCGCATACCATATTGGACATGCATATTAATTAAAATTCTAAGATATTCTTCTCTTATTGAACAGAATCCAACAACTTACAAATGCTTAAACTATTTTTATTTTCTTCTACACATTGGATCGAATGGAATTATGATTAATTACCTTCAATCAATTGCTAAATTTTTTTGTGAACTTCATGAATATTAATATTACTAAGGTTTTATACTAATTGGGTGTGTATGGGAATCAATCCATGAAGTTGTGAATTAATACCAAAATATATTAAACTTGTGATTGAGACCCGACCCATACAATATTGATGATTTATATATTTACACACGCATTAATGTAACACTGCTTAGGAGGCATACAGCTTATATGTATATATGTATATGTCTATATATGTACAAGAATATTATTGAATAAAAAAGAAAACTCAAAGAAGAAATATATGTATTTAATTCTGCATACAAATTTGGGTTTAAATCTTATTTATATATGCATACTTTTTTGTATATGGTCTAAGTTGATATTAACATTCTGTTAACTTTCGTAACATACACTATGTGCTATTCTGAAAGCCCTTTCTTAAATTTGAGTAATTGACGCATTTAATTAATTTACATATGTATGTACATATATATAAATGTATTCACATAGCTGAATTCGCACGTGCTCAGGCATCGATCATACTAATGCTTTCAGATTGAATTCCGTACAACATTCGGCAGTAATGGTAGCAAATGATAATATACCACAAAAAAAATTTAATTCCCAAATTCCCTAGACAAATTCCAACCCGCCGACAACATATTTAATGGAACATTTTTGAGTCTTAACACAATGGCTCCCAAACACAGACAATTAATAATTTTTGTTTTTAAAAGTTTCAAAAATAATTAAAAAAAATGAAATTAAGATAATCTGTCCAATAAAAAATCTTTGCTATATTAACTTAATACTGCATCTTAAATACTTAAAAAAAATACCGATATGTGATGTAGACTCAATTGACGATGTAATAAGAAACATAACCATATTGTCAGTTGACCTTGATCGAGTCCGCATTATTTCCGAAGATAATAATTACTGAGATTTATGGTGCGATAGAAAACAGGTCTGTTGTTGCGACGCTGCTGAGCTCGGTAGTTGTTTTCAAGTGGATTTCCATTGACATCCAGGACTTGCCAAAGCTTCGCTGCCTCTGAGTATGGAATTGGTATAGGTTGAGGAAATACAGTCCAGGTGACAGCCTCATTACAATCGGGGGTGGTCAAGGATCCCCTGTAGGTATAGAAGTTTCGAGTATTTAAATCGCCCAGCAACTGACCAAGCGTAATAGTTCCAGGCAGTTCACCTTCAGCATGGTATTCAATAACGTTGCGCAGTTCTGCGAACACCTTTCTTAGTCCAGGATATATACGATCCGGAGTCTTGAATATTGTTTAGAAAATTATTGATTTTTGCAATAGACATGTTAAAACTCACCCTGACTATCTTAAGCATAATGCCCAGAACGGCGATTCCATCTGGATAGTTTAAGGCTTCAGAAATATTATGATAGTCAGCGTTACGATGCACAATATGCATTTCGATATCAAAACGCCTTTTGTTAATTATATGCTCAGCTCCTCGTGTTGTAGGCGTTCCCCAATGGAAGTGAACGCCTTCGGCTACATATTTTCCCTTGAGTAAGCCTCCTGTTATAAAAGGCTTTTGTCCAATACGAGTCTCCGGTATGGCCATATCAACTATATAGTTACAAGTAATTTTTTATATATAATAGTAAATAGTAGGCCAATAAAAGTTTGGTGTTCAAAGCAAATATTTTTAAATTAGGAAATAAATTTAAATTAATAATTATAATTAATCTCCAAAACTCAAAATAAACCCATTCATATACATAAGCAACAAGGATATTGGAAATTTTTTTCGACTACTTGCCTGTGTATCCTTTATTTACCAATGTCAAGGGTCGATTGAGCCTCTCATCATAGTTTCCAAAGAAAATTCGTGGCAATGGCATAATAAGCGACTTGAAAAATTATAGCATAAAATAAAATTTTTTGTAGTAATCTTTAATTTTGTACTCTACGCTGAATACAACTGTAACTTGTGGTTAAGACTAGCGAAAAATTGATACAAATTGGATCATTCGGAACATTAACTAGTTCCACTTAATACATTAAATTAGCTTCCATCGTGTGCAACACCAGTAACGGATATAATGAAATATTTTTGCGCTCTGTGCTTTATGTCAAATTGACTAGTCATTATCGTAATGCAATTTTAATTCACGCTTTATTACAAGCATTACAATTGTACGATTGTATTGTGATTTAATCACTGCTTTAATAAAATAGTTATTATTGACATAATCGTAAGAGTTAATTTAAATGGAATATTATAAATCGAATATCGATGGTTATTTGAAATATATTGTGTTCTTACACTATCAATGGACAGCCTAATAGGGGACTGTCGTCGACCAGTCATACAAGTTCCTTCCCAATTAAGACCATGTTCATCAAAGTTCCAGCCGGAATTTGCACTACCGCTGCTAGTATCAATACCTTCAACAAAAATAAATTTATTTCAAATTTAGCTTAGTCTAATTTCACCCATGGGTTGAACTCCAGCTAAAATTTCACTTGGGCATCCGTTGCTATCTTGAACAAGTCGTCTATTACCATGTTTGGTCGGATGATACACGAGTGGCAGTAAAAAAAACAATTTATGAAACAGATTTGCATACATTATTGAAGCGTATTTTTCAACATTTGAATTTGAAATATAAATTGAAAGGCATTCACATCCGTTTTCGAATTCAAATATTTCATTTGGCACTGTATTGAGTTGCTTGGACTACAGCTCAAGCGCAACTGAATTGAATCGACAACCACAACAAAACTTTTATACCAAAATTAAACGACCCGTGAGACGTCACAACATTCGTAGACATCTGAAGACAGCACATCACAAAAATGCCGGTACAATGATTTGAGGTGATATCTGACCACCTCATGTTACCTATTCTAAAATAACAAACATCGTGAGATGTTTTATATTACAATTACATATGGTATGATCTATCATTTTATGTTAAATATAATTTGAGTTTGCCAAGAATCGAGTTGTTTTTAATAAAATAAAGATTATGCAGAATTGAATGTGAGACTGGTTAACTATGTTTACTTTACATATGTAGATGAAAAACTCCTCTGCAAAACTTTTTTAAAATGTAGTTAGGCGAGCATTACTGACTGTCATTGGTTTAGAAATATCTATTGAGACAAGTCTTCTTTTTAAGCTTTCTTTCGTATGTATGCGAATCATGGATTTAAGAAATCTGACTTGATATGTTGAACATACGATAACATTTTTGTTTCGCAATTATCAATATGAGCAATAAAATTAATTAAAAACAAGAGTTTTACTGTTAGGGCTGTGACACATTCATACATTGTCAGCCAAACCTACGAAGTCTTATACAAAAGTTTTCCTTTAAATAACTTCCACAATTTTTATCTGATCACCACCAAAAATCTTAAATACTATAGTTTTTATTGTATGTACTTTTTATTATATTTTTGTCGATTTGCGGGGGCGGAAGTGGGCGTGACAAAAACTGAACCAAACTTGATTTTCACGCAAACTTAAAAAATTATATTTCTATATTTTATAGTCTCTCAGACATACGGACATGGCTGTATCGTTTCGGCTGTTGACTCTAATCAAGAATATATATATACAGAAGATTCCGGTTATAGCGACTTTCAATGGACCGACGATTTTACGTCGTTATACCCGGAAGACGCACTAACCGAAAGGAGCAAAACAAATTTTTGTTTTGTTTTTTTTTTTTCTATGGTTGCCATGTTCGTAATAGGTTTTTAAGATAAAACAAATTAATTTTTAAACAAAACAAAAAAATTGATCAATTTAATTTAATAGCATGGTTTTTCCATAATAAATCGTATACCTGCATTTTCCTTAGCATAAGCTAAGGCGACAGCAAAAGTAACAGAGAGTAGTGAGAATGTAAGAACCTTCGTGTCGCTGCTAGGAACACAAGCAAGAGTGCCGTCCACTGATAAACGCATACATTTCTAACAGCGTCGTTTGATACTTAAATTTGTTGGCATAATTTCGTTATATTTTTTTTGTTCGTCGCAATATCCGGTTGAATTTCGTCGCTATAAGCGGTTTGTCGCTAAAAGCGGAGACGTACTAAGCGGAGGCCCTTTCATATAAGTTTGTATGGGGACCAACCAATCCATCGAGTTTTCGTCGCAATAACCGGACGGACACTATAAGCGGAGTCGATATAACCGGATTCTACTGTACACACTTTATGTGGTCGGAGATGCATCCTTGTGCCCGTTACATACATTTCATGGAGGCAGAAAGTTATAATATATTTCTACCTATGAGTAGCGTCTATAAAAAAATGTCTTATTTATTTATCATATTACTTTCGTTAGATAGATTGCTTATCAGAATCAAAAGATGCTGAATGTACTTTAAAAATGTGTATACGCAATATTTATAAGATAGGCTAGATAAAATAAACTTTTGTTTTCTTGAAATGTATTGTGATTAAATGACGAATTTTATTTTCCTTTATCTTTTTTAATATAACCTTATTTATATCACACCAAAAGAATTAAATTTTTGGTTTAATATATATTTACTTTTGAAATCTAGAACATTGTATTACCTGTGACATTGTTTTTGAACCTTAAAATTTATGGATCAGTTTGCTCTTAGCTATTGTCATTAAATTTATGTGGTAAAATAGAACAGGTTATTGGATCAAAAATCGCCAACAGCATGAGAAATAAACTCGAACTGCCGATCCACGCTGGCATCTGCGTCTGGTGTATCATCAATAAAGTGCATTTCGACGTGTTCCTGAAATGCCTTGAAAGGCACTTGGCTAGAGTACAACTTGCCGCACATTGGGCAAGTTTTATCTATGACATCTGCCTTCAATTTTTCTTGCAATATATTAGAGCGGGGCAAGGATCCTTGTGATATGGTTGGGTGACCAGTGAAGGTGTAATGCAATTGGCTGCTTGTGGAATTTTCACTGTGATATGCCTTTAGATCGGTGGTCAGTCTCTCTTCCGTTTCTAAGCTCTTATCGGCCATTTCCGGTTTGATTGCAGAGTTTTTCGCACAGTCAGGGCAAGGACGAAGAGCTTGAAGAGGATGGAGTAAAAGTGAACTGCATTAATTTGATAGTTAAGCACAAATCATTGGCTTACCAAAACGACTTTCCAGCTGAGTATATACTACGTTAAGCGTTTGTTGCTGCTTCATGGCTTCACGACGCAAGTCCTGTAATCCCTCCATGCATTTTCTCGCATCGATATTGGCATCTGGATCACTGATGGCATCATTCACTTGCAGCCCATACGCATAGGCTAGCTCTTCGCCAGTATCAAAACCAGCTAACGTAATATCCTCAAAGCTCCTTTCTGATATCACCTTCTTCCGCAAGTGTGGATTTGGTGAGTGCTGAGTAAACGTTTTGGAGCGAATTAAATTTAGATTGTGATTGGAGCCCATAGAAGCATTAACTGTTCCAATATCATTCTCTTTTGGCAATTGTGCTTGGTAATTATCTTTCGATATTTTCGATAGACGCGACCACAATTTGCGATTTTCATCAGACACCATATTTATTTGATGCTCAAGTTTCTCCTTCTGTCGTAGCAGTTCATTCACTTGACAACGCAATGATACAGCGTCATCACGGTTGTCTTCAACTTTACCCTGGGTTATCTTATTTGTCAACGCCTTTTCATGCGTGTTCCCGTCCCGCAGGCGCTGATTCTCATCCTCTATAACTGACACCTGACGCTGCAACTGTATGCACCGTTCTTTCATTGTTTGGAGCGCTACTTGTAATGCGTAATTCATTTTGTCGTTATTTGTCGAACTGGAGCTTGTTGTGCGTCCTGATGTGCCTTTGTCAGTATTTGAGTCCATTCTCCACATTAAAATTTTTCAAATTTATCGTAATGATAATTGACTTTTTTATTATTTTATATTTTTATCTATTCCGTGTTTTCATTTTTTTTAATGTGCAGTGACAAATGCCTGCTATCGATATTGATCGATATGTTAGTTGAGATACCAATTTAACAGCGCTTGTATGCCTGGTACTTAATAGCCTATTTCCACTGCATCAACAAACCTCGGTTTTGTGTTCGATATTTCTACGTTCGTTATCAATACTTGTAGCTCGTGAACGTAGAAAAACTGAGTTTTTTCTAATGGGTTTTTACATGGGCCGAACGTTATATTCGTATTGAACGGAAAAGAACCGAGAAAAAGCGAGTGTTTTGGGTTTTTCATCCCTTATAAAAACCTATAAAAAACGTTCTACCTTTGTGAGTTTTGTGAAAATATCGATAACGAACGTAGAAATATCCACCACACATTTTGAGTAATCACGCGATACTTTATCGATGTGACAACGAAAAAGAGCTCACCACCCAACCAACAGCTGATAATTGAATGCACCAAAATATGAAAATAGAAATAAAAAATTTATTTTGTTTTTTAAAACAAAACTCCGGCAATTTCGTGGAGCGGCTTGTATGAAGGAATATTTTTGATTTGTGGGAGGAAAATTTGAAGCCATTGAGGTCTGTACAAAAAACACATGCACATATCAACGAATGTGTGAAAAGTAAAAGGTAAATGTATTTATGTAAATATTATATTGCCGCCAGCAATTCTACTATTGGCATTGGGCTATCTTCCATTAGACATTTCTCCACTTCGTCAAAATCTTCGTCTAAATATTGAAATTTAAATGTTTTCCATATGACAAATTAACGTAGTTTTTTAAATTATGTACTAACTTTTGTTAACATTTGAACAGCTGATGTATATCAGTGCGACCACACTAAGAAATTCCCGAAGCTGTTGAAACGCTAAAACGGGACTTGATCGAATGTGAAAGAAGTGAGTGGCTGTGGCAACGGGGCATATGATTATAAGAATAACAAAAAATTCATAGTCAAGTGTGCCTGATAAAATATCGCTGAAATATTGCATACATATGTATTTTCAGAGTTGCATTTCAAGTTTGCAAACCTATCTACGGACGATTATCAGCTGTCGTAATACTTATAGTCACAAAACTCTGTGATTACCAGCTGTCGATATGAATGGAAGATGTTTACTTAATCATTATAAGACGTTTCAAAAAAAAATTTCGCAATTCAACCAAATACGTTTCAACGCAGTCTCCTGTCAATCACCAAAAGTGTTATTTTTCGGAACCGACAATTTTTCATTGCCCAGTTTGCAGAAACTGCATCAAAACAATGTCGACATTGGTGTTGTCACTTCCTTCAAAAATCCTGCGAACTGCGTGCGTAAATATTGTGAGCATGAAAATTTAGCATTATACCAATGGCCGATTACTCCGAAACTTTGTGCCTCCTACGAACTTGGCGTTGTTGTTTCCTTTGGCCATTTGATACCAGTGCATATCATAAATGCTTTCGCCTGCGGGATCATAAATGTCCATGCCAGCTTACTTCCTCGTTGGCGAGGTGCAGCTCCAATAATCTACGCCATTATGAATGGTGACAGGAAAACGGGAGTGTCCATTATGAACATACAACCACATCACTTCGACATTGGCGACGTAAGATAATGCCCGTTTTAGCAAATGACAATATATACATATATGTGTATATCAACATAAGCCTACAGAACAATTTTCCAGATTTTGGCGCAGCGTGAAATGGCCATTGGGTCTGACATTCATATGCCAGAGCTTCATTCGTCCTTGGCGCAGTTGGGAGCCGAACTGCTTCTGGATACAGTTAATAATGTGAGGGAACGAATAGCCAAAGCAACACCGCAGGACGGAGCGCTTGCAACTTATGGTAGGGTTGCGATAATAACAAAATTGTATTGCTTGTGTAATTCTCACTTTTTTGTAGCTCCAAAGATAACATCGCGCATTACAGAGATCGAGTGGGCAGAACAAAATTCAATGGAGATATACGCTAGGTATCGAGCTCTTTATGGATTTAAGTGCTTAACGACAAGTTTCCTGGATAAGCAAGTACAACTGCTTACTGTAAGAAAACCTAAGTCTCAAGCACAGCTAAATTTACCAAGGTTTTTGCTTCCAAGTCATTTCGTTTTCCACCGTGGACTGAAGTCTTTAATCATTGGCTGTGCTCAAGGCACTGCGATTGAAGTAACTCAGATGCGTATAGAAGGTAAAAAACCAATGAGTGCATTGGATTTCAACAACGGGTTCTTGAAGCAAGCAGTTTCACGGCAATTCAAACAAAATACAAATGCCGCCTATTGCTAACCAAATTTACAATTGTTTTTTATTCATTTTATATATAGCCGCAGTAGCTCATCCTAAATCTGAAGGCTTAACTTCTTTAGTGTCTGCAGATTGTTGAGTGGACTTCTGCAATAAATTTTTTGTGAACCACATGGGTCGTGGTTTTTGTATTTCCACGACTCTGTTGCCTTTGAGGGCCTCCGGAGATAGGTCGTTTTCTCCGTCGTACAATACAACTACCTCTTGATCGATGGGAGCCACACCAAGGCTCTCCTGGATTTTCTCCTGCATCTGATGCGTCTCTTTGCGCACTATGTCGTAGCAAAAGGCTATTGAATGTTATTTGTGTTATTGAGTTGCAGCATTTAATATATTCGATGTGTAGAACTTACGGCATAGAACTCCCAATTCATGCTCATGTCCGCATTTCAGACAAGAGCGCAGGTTTCTCTTTTCCTTAAGTGGCTTCCAAACATAATCGGGAAATCCAAATTTGCGATTTAAACGTTTTTCCACGCTGCGACGATGCTTGGGAACAGCCCAAAGAAAACCATCTCCAATCACATCTTTGAGACTAAATGTCTGTGTAGTTGGGTTCTTACGGTCACTCATAATCATCGCGAGTGCCGGTGGCGATCCCTTGACCATGGCAAAAAGGTTTTCCAAATTGCCAATTATAGTTTTAATTGATAACAACAAAATGCGAGGCATTCTAAAATCTGTTTTCCTACAAAGTACAAAAAGATGTATGTTGTAACAAGCCAAGGCAACGTGTTGATATATCGAATCAATATGTTATCGATATAGTTATATTGTTATAAATATGAATAAATCACAAGCATGCGGCGATACAACTGCCTCGTATATTGATATATTTGAAGTTTGTGTTCGGTTATGTATGATTATGAATGTAAAAAAGACAACTGTAGTGATGGCAAAAAAAATCATTAACCGATTATTGAATCATATAAGTAGAGATCGAGAAATAATTGAAAATTAAAAATAATCGATTACTTAAATGATTGTTTTTGTATTTACTTTATAGAGGAATTATTTTATAGTTGCAAATGCAATGCAAATTCTACTAACAATAACAAAAAAATTGCAATAATCGTTAGTCGGTTTCTTTTTTCAGTGGCAGTAGCACGGTGTTACTAGTTCCCGCCTTGGAATAAGAGCCTCTACGAAGGTGCCAATAGGGAAACAATACTGGCAAGCAATACTGTATAACTCTGGATATGTATATATATATATATGCATTTATAATAATCGCATCTCGACCCAGGCATTAGCGACGTTGCGTTTAAGCCCAACACTGGAGCGTTTAAGGAAAAGTTTAGGCAGTCTTGAATTTCATCATCATTCTTACGACGTTTGTGTGCCAGCGTCTTGTGGTGGGCACATAGAACAAATTCTACATCCAAAGCTTTCATCATTTCTGAAACTGCCGTCAACTTCTTTATATTATTATTATTATTTGCTGGCGTTCAAAATTAATAGTTGGTATGACTGCACTTAAAATATCATATTTCTCTGCACTTATCTGACTAATAGTAGCTTTCAGCAGACGGCTGCTCTTGCTTTGCCGCTGCACTTCAACCAAACTAAAATTGTACGGCATTTGATAATTAAACAGAATGCGCTTCAACTTCCAAGGCAATCGCGCTAACTAAATTCAAAGTGGGAGCGAAACTTAAGTATGACGGTATTTTCCAATGTTTGTGTGTATCACTTTCCATATTCGCATCATTGCCGTAATCTGATTTTTGACGATACAAAAGTTTTTTAACAACTCCATTAGTACATCAGAGATGCAGTGCTGCCAGATTCTCCGGAGTAAAAGTTGCTAATTTGAGAAAAAAGTTTCTAAAAATTGCTAAAAATTATAAAAAAAATTGCCAAAAGAATTGCTAAATCTTTTAAATGTTCTTTTTCAAATAGTATGTACAGTTTTAATTAAGAGAATAAAATATTGAAATTAAAAATAAAAATTAAAATAAACAGGATTTCATATCTTCTTTTGTTAACATTACAAAATACTTAAAATTTCGTCCAATTCTTCTGCTTCCTTCCTATCCGTGTACTTTTCGTTTCCTGAAATCTTATTTATGTACTCGTAGGGAAGTACATAACTATGGCAACATTTGTCATGCCTATGTAGTCCAATACATATATAAAGTTAATATTTATTTTTTTTTTTAATTATTATTTTTTTCAAATAATTTGCTTCTTTATTAAGTATCGAACTAGTACAGCAGGAAGAAAATAGTACTATAACAACACAGCACTATGGTCCGAATTCCCGATTTGGTGGCATAAAATCGAATATTGCATCTATCGAGCTGAAACTTGGCTTCATTAATAGAGATCTCTAAATATTTAAGTAAACTTTCAAGTAAGTTTGACCACGCCTAATCCAATGACCATATAGACATCATGACGTATACGTGATATTTTATTTAATTTTTATTTATTTATTTATTTTTTTATTTATTGCTCTCTTTTTTGTCGTCACTCAGTGTACATTCATCTATTTGACCAAATACAAGTTCAACCAGCGCGGAAGAGTAGCGCCCGCTGTCCATCCACACGTCCAGCAACGTGGCCTGACAGAACTCAAGCACAACTAAATAAATAATTAAAGCATCGGAAAAGCCGCTAAAAGCCGCAAACCGCACTGTTATTACAATTTAATATAAAGTGTCTACTATTGTTTAACAAACATTACACAACGCACAAATACGCAGAACACCTTTTTTTTCCTCTACAGAAGACGAACACTTTTGTCAGCTTTTTGATTTCCTTGGACAACACAAAACAGTACACATATATAACGTTAAACAAATTACCACACAAACTGTTTTTATTATTCGTAATTTACATACCTCCAACTTCAATATCCATTTAAAAAAATAGAAAAATATTATTTAGTTTGGATTTGCAAAGCGCTCAAAGTTATTAAAAGTTTCCCGCCAATTTTGTCACAAAAATCAGCTGCTTAATCTGACCTGACATTTTTGACAAAAATATTTATTGATACTTTCTATCTAGGGTATCTAGTTTGAATATATAAAAAAAAAATTCAGATTTTCTTAAATTTTGGACTTTATGCCACCAAATCGGGAATTCGGACCATAGTGCACACGTAAAAAATGTATTTATTTGGGCCAAACCTCATTTTAGTTTAAGGAGTTTATGTGAAGTTTACGATTGGGTGAACGTTTTGGCGAAACCTTGACGCTTCAATCGCCTCAACGGTCTAGCTGGTAGGAGTCTCCTAGCGAGTCTGCTTCTATGGGTTAGCAACCTGTCGCTGTTCAAAACTAACTTTATATGCAATATCGCATTTAATGTTTTAAGGCTCATACAAATGCGTAATTTATTTTTCAACTTCAGCGTTCGACCATGGCAGGGAAAAGATTTTGAGCGCAAAATCTGCTAAATCACTAAAAAGGTTTTGGTTCAAGTAGCTCATATAATCGAACCGTTGAGTTAAATACAAGTTCAGGTTTCGTTGTGAACTATTAATCGCTATTTTTGCAGTGAATGGTAAAAAGGGAATACAAAATAAAAAGGCTTTAAGTAAAGTATAAATGAAAAATTGCTAAAATAGCTAAAATTGCTGAAAAAAAAGTTGTTAAATTTGTAGCTAATAGCATTTTCAAAAAAAAAGTTGCAAATTTTTTGAAAAGTTGCTAGATCTAGCAAATAAATTGCTAAACTGTCAGCACTGCAGAGATGTAGTCAGCTGCGCTTCTTCAATTATTTTAAACACTCCAGTTGTCGCACTGATTTTTTAACAGGCCAAGTGAAGTAATGTTAATCTTGCTGATTAGATTAACGTCGGCCCATATATTGGTTATTATTATTGACATGCCTGGCGGTTTACCATTTTTTTAATTAATTTCCTCAAAGTACATTTTATCCATTTCAGCTTTAATGATGTACTTTCCTGGTTCTTTATTTTCCATTTCATAAATTTCAACTAAATTTTAGCGATACTAAAAAAAAAAAATATATTATTACCTTTCACATGTGAGAATGGAAAATTATCCATTATTTTCATCTCAAGAGTTTTTGTGAGTTGCAATGCTTGGCGCCTACTAATGCATAGCTTTACGCGTTGAACAAAGCCGTCTGAATATCTGGTTGGTTTTGTACTGGCTTGTGTGGAAGTGGTTTGCGTTAGCCACTTCAATTCATTCCTCTTCCCTTTCGGAGTCATTGCAGACGGTTGGTATCTAAAACAGTAACAATTTAATTATGAATGAAAATTGATATACTTAAGGGACGCGAACTATTTTGAGTGTTTCAGTATCAAATGCTGAATATTCAAGCCTTTTATCGAAAATGTGGCAGTGCACTTCATTTTCATTAGTTTAGTCTCCAAGATTTACTGCTTGTTGGTGAATTAATAATTTATTTCCCGTGTTATTTTAACTTAAAATTCTAGTAATTATATTGTCGAATAATCGATTGTTCGATTTAATTAATCGTAATTTTTCGATAAAATTAAATCGTTAATTGAAACAAAATAGTCGGTTATTGTGTATTGTGACATAAGCACAAATTTTAGAATAAAAATACTCTATAATACCACGAAAATATACCATACCATTACAATATTAAAAAGTATGAATTCTCAATTTTATTTTTGAAAAAAATTAGAAACAGTCACATTTTGATTTATAAAATTATGAAAAAAGATGAAATTCTGGACAAAAACAAATTCTTAATAGAGAGTAACCAGGTATGAACATTTTTTTGGTATTTTTAAATACAATTTGTGGTCACCCTCAGTGGCAGCCCACACAGCTGTTTTTGCAATGTTACGTCAAAACAAACTTTATGTGACCGTGCTTAATTAAAAATTATAAAAAAGCACGGTAAAAATCTTTATATAAAAAATAAAAAGTATCAGAAAAAACAATTTACTGCGTTTTGATTGTCATGAAACATGAAGATACATGCGATTAAACAAGCATCTCATAGATGACAGTCAAATAATATTAGAATTAGAAAACGGAGTGCAGTGCTTGCGGACTGTGAAACGGATATGCACTTGGTGATATTGTCAAAACTACTCGTTGCTTGCTAGTTTCCACAACATCAACAGCAATTTCATCTTCAAGCTAACGTCAACCTCAATGCACTCGGCACTTGTCTTCGGCAGGCTTTCGTATTCCAACACACGACGGTAAACTCACCACGCGAGTTGAAGAGGCGACGACGCATCAGCGCACACGCAGCGACCGATGATCGACGCGCACGGCACAGACGGAGGTAAAGGTAAAGCACGAAAGAGCAAAACACTTACTTGAAGCGTCTGAAGGCGAGCACAAGCAAAGCGCATAACGTGCCTCAAACTTTTTTGTCTCGTCGTTTGAATTCGAAGTCCTGCTGCAGTTGGCTCGAGTGCGCTTTTATTTGTTGTACCATATTAGTGTCGATCTTGTTGTTTTCTCGTCACTTACGTTATGTTTGTCGTTCACGAAATCTTTTAAATCATTTATAATGCTGCTGGCGGTTTAATAATTTTATATAATCGAAATTTGTAAAAAAGAGCAGATTAGAAAAAAAAAATATAAAGCGCGAACAAATTAACTCAATCGAAACAAATTAAATCCAACCCAACTAACCAAACCACATCAAATCAAATCAAACGAAATGGCCTG